>NW_022261983.1:10896570-10911570 GCF_002021735.2 Oncorhynchus kisutch
AATACTATATTGATATTTAGACCATATTGTGAAGTGCGCATCCCATTCTATTGATATGGCGCATCCACTCTAGACGCTTTTACCAGCGAGCATATCGTCATTGTCAGACTTCCAGACTACAGCAGCCAGTTACTGGAGGCAGGTTACTAGAAAATACCGTTAGTTGGGTGTCATTAGGTAGCTAGCTGTTCAATAGCATCTTAGTGAGTGTCGTGTCTTTGGCATCATTAACCTGAAGACTTATTTATCAAATAACTCTCGGTAATTATTATTACGCGATTAAACTGATTAATCATGTAACTGTAATTAACTAGGAAGTCGGGGCACCAAGGAAAATATTCAGATTATAAAGTTATAACTTTCCTAATATAACTTTCAGAAATTTGAAATTGAATATTGTCTTAACAATATTGTCCTAATTTCCAAAACACTTATATTTCAGAGGGCTTCCCATTTGTCGGGTGTGGCACGTCGCTTCCAGTTGATCCTGGCCATTCTGAAAAACATCTCCAGAACCCCAGGTTTGATTAGATCCAGAAAATCCACACAAGTCCTTTTCTTCTGCATCGTTGGTCTGATGCTCGACTTCCATTATGGGAATCAGCTGGTCCCGCTCCCGACAGCAGAGACATTCTAACTCTCCCGTAGCCTAAACCTATCGCTGTTACATTGAACTGGGTGAATGGAATATAAATGACAGTCATCGAGTATGCTGGAATAGAAATAAGGCCATGCTCCACAAAAAATGTAAAATGGTCCTCCCTCATCTTAAGCAGCATTGACCATCACTCAAGTCTCCCGCAGAGTCACGGTCTGTTCAGGGAGGAGCCTGTGGTGTCTTGACTTTCCTTCATTCCTATATTGCTTCTCTTCTCTCATTCTGCCCGCATATTTACCAATTCCCTCTCTGTGAACTCCGGCCAAAACGGTAAGGCACAACTATTCCTCACCTGGAGGAGTCACTTGTGACAGTATTTATAAAGAGTAGGAGAGCTGATCTAGGATCAGTTTAGCCTTTTAGATCATAATGAATACGATTACATGGAGAGGGTGACCTGATCCTAAATCAGCACTCCTACTCCGAGACACTGCCTTAATGACTAAGAGCCCATGAGTCACCAGGACCAAGAACCAAAAACATACTGACCACGTTCACATGCACACCAATATCCTGTTATTATTCACGATACTCAAGTATTCTGGTTTTGAGTTGATGCATATAAACATCATATGAGATTCTCTCCACTGGGATTCTCTGCCTCAAACCCTATTACAGGGGCTGAGTCATTGGCCTTACTGGTGCTCTTCCATGCCGTCCCTGGGAGGGGTGCGTCACTTGTGGGTTGAGTCACTGACGTGATCTTCCTGTCCGGGTTGGTGCACCCCTTGTGTTGTGCCGTGGCGGAGATCTTTGTGGGCTATACTTGGCCTTGTCTCAGGATGGTAAGTTGGTGGTTGAAGATATCCCTCTAGTGGTGTGGGGGCTGTGCTTGGCAAAGTGGGTAGGGTTATATCCTGCCTGTTTGGCCCTGTCCGGGGGTATCGTCAGGCGGGGCCATAGTGTTTCCCGACCGCTCCTGTCTTAGCCTCCAGTAATTATGCTGCAGTAGTTTATGTGTCGGGGGGCTAGGGTCAGTCTGTTATATCGGAGTATTTCTCCTGTCTTATCCGATGTCCTGTGAAATTGAAGTATGCTCTCTCTAATTCTCTTTTCTCTCTTTTTCCTCTTTTTCTGTCTCTCTCTTTCTCTCTCTCTTTCTTCCTCTCGGAGAACCTGAGCCCTAGGACCATGCCTCAGGAGTACCTGGCATGATGACTCCTTGCTGTCCTCAGTCCACCTGGCCCTGCTGCTGCTCCAGTTTAAACTGTTCTGCCTGCAGCTATGGAACCCTGACCTGTTCACCGGACTTGCTACCTGTCCCAGACCTGCTGTTTTCAACTCTCTAGAGACGGCAGGAGCGGTAGAGATACTCTGAATGATCGGCTATAAAAAGCCAACTGACATTTACTTCTGAGGTGCTGACCTGTTGCACCCTCGACAACCACTGTGATTATATTATTTGACCCTGCTGGTCATCTATGAACATTTGAACATCCTGGCCATGTTATGTTAGAAACTCCACCTGGCACAGCCAGAAGAGGACTGGCCACCCCTCATAGCCTGGTTCCTCTCTAGGTTTCTTCCTCGGTCTCTGGTCTTCCTAGGGAGTTTTTCCTAGCCACCGTGCTTCTACACCTGCATTGCTTGCTGTTTGGGGTTTTAGGCTGGGTTTCTGTACAACACTTTGTGACATCAGCTGATGTAAGAAGGGCTTTATAAATACATTTGATTGATTGATCGTATTCTGTATACAATAACCCAAAAAAGCTAGAATCCCGGTTACGAGAAACCTGGATAAGATGCCTGGGATAAGCTGATCTTAGACGGATATTGTGGCATGTCAACACCTCATCCTGTTTACTGTTGTTTTTCACACAGGCTCAGTTTCACTTCTCATCGGTGTTGTGTGATGATGTTTTCATCTGATTGTCAAACCAATCACTTCATAAAGTATGCTACCTGTGCAGTTTGATCCACAGAATTCCATTATATGTATTTTGCTGATACACTATTCTGGACCTTATAGCCCTACTGGCTTAGACTACATTTACCCCTAATTTAGATGTTTCTGCTTAGGATTTCTGACATCTGGTAGGCCATATTATAATTTCTGACATCTGGTAGGCCATATTATAATTTCTGACATCTGGTAGGCCATATTATAATTTCTGACATCTGGTAGGCCATATTATAATTTCTGACATCTGGTAGGCCATATTATAATTTCTGACATCTGGTAGGCCATATTATAATTTCTGACATCTGGTAGGCCATTTGTTTGTCAACTATACTTAGATACATACAGCTTATTTTCTGTCTTGTTGCCCCAGAAGACTAAATAAAGTAATGCTCAGCAGAATAATGTCTTAAGTCGATAGAAGTAATGCATTAGTAGTCTAGTTAACACAGGTAAAGTTGTTTGTTTAGGGACCAGGAGAAAACGCATTAACTCCAAAACAGTTGAAAAATTGGTCCTGTGCAAAATGTCCAAATGTCATCAGTTTGACCGGGTTTAAGGAAATTAAAAGCTGAGAAAATGATTAAATACGTTTCTGGTAGACTTCTGTTAATCTTTGGTGCATATTTTATGTAGTTGAAATACTGTCTGCTTGAATAACAGAATCAAAGATAACACATTACATGCCCATTCCCAAATAAACCATATTTCTCCATTCCTATTCCCAAGACAAATGTGCATTTGTTGTATCATGCTTAATTCTGCAGTTAATACCACGCTACAACTAAGAGATTATAGGCCTACAGTCAGTATCCCTATTTTAGTTACTATTCCTTTAACCCAAATTAAATGAGGAATATTGTGTTTATTCATGGACACAGGAATACTCGTGAGCGGGATATCAAAGGTGAAAGTAAACACTTCATCCCGAATAAAACCTTAACCGGAATATGAGCTACTATCGTAATACTATGCACATGTAAACATGGCCACTGTTGAAACAGTCTAGTCTACAGCAGGTGTTTACTGCCATCTAGTGGACCAATTAAACACATGTATGAGGGTGTGGAGACGGCGGAGATGAAACCGAAAGTGCATTTGTTGTTTTGTACAGAATCCATTTTGAGACGACAGCGCAGAAACCACTATTTGGAGAGTAGAAAATAAAGTAAGTATTTCGGAACAATTTATTCTAAAGGATAGAGTAAGAGAATGAATAACTGGAATGAGATATTACTAGTTAGTACAACTGCTACTTGTGCTAAATTGCTGACCAACAGCAGTTTTCAACTAATCAGTCAATTCTACGTGTCAAAATAGTCTGGTGAAACTGGTGGAGCTGTTCAATTACAGGGTTTTATGTTTATCTCAGCGTTTCTTAATATTTTGTCCATCACTTGCACACCTGATTCAACTAATCATAAAATATTTTAAGACAGTTTAATATTTGAGGCATATAAATGAACATTCTCAAATTAAAACATGTTGGGTTTTGTAGGCCTGTTTACAATTATATGCCTAGAGTTATTCACATTTTTAAATGAAAAAACACAACTGCATCTGGTCTCAAGTAAATTATAGACAAAATTATGAAAAATGACAAATATAATAATAATATAATAATAATAAAATAAGCTGAAGCAAGATTCGAAACATTGTCACGAGTTACTGCATGCGACTGACTGTTAGCTCCACCCTCTGGTTACTGTTGTTATATAAAGGAGTGACCACGTGACGACAGTTGAAACTGAACATAAAGTATCTGTGCAGGGTACAGACAGGTCTTCTCCTCTATCTTTAGTTTTATTTCAATGAAAAAGTCCTCTATCTTCGCACTCACATAGGCGAAGGCTCCGATCACTCCCGCTCTTTCTCCTCAGCAGCAGGCGCACGTGAAGTGAGCAGCCTGAACCAGTTTCACGTTGTATTGAGTTGCAATTGGCTGAACAGATAACACACTCGCATAGTTTTAAATTCATTCGATTTTCTTGAAGATTGGGTGATTTCTTGAAATGTATTGTTATAACAATAACATTTTCAAACACCCAGCACTAGAAACAGATCAGGGGTGGGCAACCCCCCTGGAGAGCAAGGAGGGTTTTCTTCCAGCCCTAATTACAAAATATAAAATGTTGTGTACTTACCTTGAAAGCAGTCTATGGACAAGCAGACTGCAATCTATAATTTGGTTACCCACTGCCACCAACCATTAATATCACAATTTCCTGTGCAAAACCTTTGCTAAGACTCTCTGGCATGTGTAGAACCTTGGTGTAGTGGTAACACTCTGTCATGTGTAGAACCTTGGTGTAGTGGTATGATAATATAGAGCTGGAGGGATTTTCAATGCACCGGCAGAACAGAGAAGCTACGTCTGGTAAGACGAGGGGTGGGGGTGTGTGTCTCTTTGTCAATAACAGCTGATATGTGATGTCTAATATAAAAGAAGTCTCGAGGTATTGCTCGTCTGAGGTAGAGTACCTTATGATAAGCTGTAGACCACACTATCTACCAAGAGAGTTCTCATTTATATTATTCAAAGGTGTCTATTATCTATGGTGGCCGGGGACTTTAATGCAGGCAAACTTAAATCAGTTTTTATAACATTTTTACCAGCATGTCACATGTGCAACCAGAGGAATAAAAACTCTAGACCACCTCAGTCATCGGCTTCATCAATAAGTGTATCAACGATGTCGTCCCCACAGTGACCGTAAGTACATATCCCAACCAGAAGCCATGGATTACTGTAAAGGCTAGAGCTGCCGCTTTCAAGGAGCGGGACACTAATCCGGTCGCCTATAAGAAATCCTGCTATGCTCTCAGACGACCATCAAACAAGCAAAGCGTCAATACAGGATTAAGATTGAATCCTACTACACCTGCTCGGACACTCGTCAGATGTGGCAAGGCTTGAAAACTATTACGGACTACAAAGTGAAACCCAGACACGAGCTGCCCAGTGACGCAAGCCTACCAGATAAGCTAAATGCCTTTTATGCTCACATTGAGGAAAGCAACACTGAAGCATGCAGGAGAGCGCCAGCTGTTCTGGATGACTGTTTGATAACGCTCTCGGGAGCCGATGTGAGCAAGAACTTTAAACAGGTCAACATTCACAAAGCCGCGTGCCAGATGGATTACCAAGACTTGTACTCAAAGCATGCACGGACCAACTGGCAAGTGTCTTCGCTGACTTTTTCAACCTCTCCCAGACTGAGTCTGTAATACCTACAGGTTTCAAGCAGACCACCATAATCCCTGTGCCCATGGAAGAACAGGCCCCATTAACATCAACGGGGCTGTAGTGGAGCGGGTCGAGAGTCTCAAGTTCCTTGGTGTCCACATCATCAACGATCGATCATGGTCTAAGCACACCAAGACAGTTGTGAAGAGGTTTCGATAAAACCCTTTTCCCCTCAGGAGACTGATGGGTCTCCAGATCCTCAAAAAGTTATACAGCTGCACCATCGAGAGCATCCTGACTGGTTGCATCACATCCTGGTTTGGCAACTGCTCGGCTTCTGACAGTAAGGCGCTATAGAGGGTAGGTCGTACGGCCCAGTACATCGCTGGGGCCAAGCGTCCTGCAATCCAGGACCTATATAATAGGTGGTGTCAGAGGTAAGCCCATAAAATTGTCAGAGACTCCAGTCACCCAGGTCATAGACTGTTGCCTCTGCTACCGCACGGCAAGTTGTACCGGAGCGCCAAGTCTAGGACCAAAAGGCTCCTTGACAGCTTCTACCCCCAAGCCATAAGACTGCTGAACAATTAATCAAATGGCCACCGGACTATTACATTGACCCTTCTAGGGGTTGTGCCAGTGGGCAATGAAATTCACATAGCAAATCTCACGCCAAGCTTTCTTAAAAAGTTGGCAGCCCTGTTCACTGCTACTTGTCTCAATTTTTGTGACATTATGCAAGTATTTCGTAAAAGGGGGGAGAGGACCGCATCGTACATGGTGTGAATGGTTTTGTGTGTCAAAATCAGAATCCTTATTTTTTATCGAATTGGGACAAAGAAATCGCTACATCAAAAAGGACTTGTTTCGTGGAACGACCCCGGCTTTGTGGTGACCAGGTTGCTGTGGTAGACAGCACCCAAGGCTACTATTATAAATGTGAGTCGTCGTTAGCTCTATATAGGGTGCCGTGTATAGGTGACTACAATGCGGAGCCACGACTCGACTGTGTGGTGACCAGGTTGCTGGGGTAGACAGCGCCCAAGACACGTTTCTCCTTAACCTACCACAGCCCAGTTTTAGGCGCCGGTTTGGAGAAAAGTTTGGTTCAGACGGTTTCTATACAGATAACCACACAAACAATCCGGACAAGGAATGAGTCACGGATTATAGATATCCCTTCAGTAATAGATTTTATCGTAACCAATTGGTAACCCCCTGAAATGTTTTGCCGAATAGCAGCCCTATTTTCATGGCCTCCACTTTGAATGGGCTCCCGAGTGACACAGACATGCTGACCAGACCTTACACGTTGCATGATTAGAAATGTAATCAATTATTGTTAATGTTAATCAATTATTGCACCCACACTGCTCGCGCGCGCCAACGAGCGTCTGCGTTGCCAAGGGCTAAAATAGAAGTCCTTTCTATTTCTGACGCAGATCGCAAGTCCTGCCTCTCCCATCTCTTCATTTGTTTATAGAAGCAGGTACCCACATGCCTGGGTGATTGAAAGACTAACTGTTTTGCCGGTTGTCGTGGTAATACTATGAAAGTGTAGATGCCAATCACCATATAAGTTCAAAAGATTCGGTTGACTGTTTTATGTGTGGATTAATTGTCGGAGTAGAGGACCTTGTGCATTTCAGGTAAAATAACAACTCAATGTTTATATCCCAGGACAAATTAGCTAGCAACAGCAAGCTAGCTAAATAGGACAAATTAGCTAGCAACAACAAGCTAGCTAAATAGGACAAATTAGCTAGCATGTGCAAGCTAGCTAGCTAAATTGCCATACATGTTTAATGCTTTTCGTCCTGTCCCCAAATGAATGTAATTGGTTCCGAGTTTGTTTTGATATTTTTACCTGCGTGTCGTGATCGCGTTTGGTGTTGGGGGAAAAAATAAATGTATGCAAGATGGCGCACGCGCGCAGCCGGTTTGGGTTCCATATAAGGCACTGTATCATAGTCCAAGAGGCATTAATGCAGTCTCTGGTTTGAATCCAGGCTGCATCACATCCGGCTGTGATTGGGAGTCCAATAGCACATTACACAACTGGCCCAGCGTTGTCTGAGTTTGGCTGGGGTAGGCCGTCATTGTAAATAAGAATTTGTTCCTTAACTGACTTGCCTAGTTAAATAAAGGTTCAATTAAAAAAATTTAAAAGCCACCTGTGAGGATGATAAGTTGTAGGACATTCAATAGTTCAATAGTTTCAGGCTTGTGATATGGTCCTTCATCATGGTGACCGACCTGATGGTGTAGAATTCTAAAGAAAATGTGATTGTATTGGTATGAAAGGATTGTTTTAGTCAAATATTATACAGTATCTGTTGGTAAATGTTTCCTTTCTAATAGATGTTATGAATAATAGAGAACAATTGATATTCAAGACTACCTTGTCACTGTGTTAACCACAACCAACATGTTGGATCTCTGTTTAGGGCTCAGTGCTCAAAAATGAGTCTCTCTGGGGAGAAAGAGGAGGGGGGCCCTGCCTCTAAAAGGAGTCTCTCTGGGGAGAAAGAGGAGGGGGGCCCTGCCTCTAAAATGAGACACTCTGGGGAGAAAGAGGAGGGGGGCCCTGCCTCTGAAAGGAGTCTCTCTGGGGAGAGAGAGGAGGGGGGCCCTGCCTCTGAAAGGAGTCTCTCTGGGGAGAGAGAGGAGGGGGGCCCTGCCTCTAAAATGAGACACTCTGGGGAGAAAGAGGAGGGGGGCCCTGCCTCTGAAAGGAGTCTCTCTGGGGAACATGACACCAAAGCTAAGAGGTAAGATGATAATCTTTAAAATGACAAACAAATATATATTTAATAATTAAGTTCCCCAAATGAGCTCAGAGTAAATGAGACTAAATGCTTAATACTGTATGACTACACACATCAGTAAACTTCCTGAATGATCATAATCAACCTTTCAACTCACCTATTGCAAACACCATATTATTGCATGGCACGTTTCTCAATATCTGCTGAATTTAAAAAGGGCTTTATAAATGACTTTGATTGCTACTACTACTACTGATGATACTATTACTGCCTGTACCTCAGCGGTCTCCAACACTACCAGGCTGTATCACCGCACAATTGGTCCAGTGTCGTCCGGATTTGGCCAGCGTAGGCCATCATTGTAAATAAGAAATGTTTTTTAATTTAAAAAAAATTATACTTTTTCTTAACTGACTTGCTTCTGTTAGGTTCTCATTTTTCTGAGTAAATAACTCATGGACGCTAGAGAAGCTTAACCAAGTTTAATTCTTCCCAAAGGGTCGACACAACTGTTTTCAGACAAAGACATGTTCCCACCATAACAAGTATATATACTCCACTTTAGGCACTACTCCTTCTCTCCAATCCTTATATCTTAAGGTTCCACAGGAAGAGGGTAACCGGATACTAAACCCTTATTACTCCCTTCAGGGTATCTGACCTGACATCCTGACCTCAACCCCCCCTTCCCCTAATCCACAGATGTCCTCTCATATCACCTATCACACTCCTGTGACTCCCTCCCGTCCACCCAGCACATTTCATAGCCACTCTCTCTTTCTACAGAGAACCATTAACTTCTCACTCCTTTATATACTATGCGTCTACTACTACTACTACTATTACTACCACAAACACTACTGCTACCACTACTACTACTACTATTACTACTACAACTACTACTACTACTACTACAATCACTACTGCTACCACTACTATTACTACTATTACTACTACAATCACTACTGCTACCAGTACTATTACTACTATTACTACTACAATCACTACTGCTACCAGTACTATTACTACTACTACTACTGCTCCAATCACTACTGCTGCCACTACTACTACAATCACTATTGCTACCAGTACTATTACTACTACAATCACTACTGCTACCACTACTATTACTACTATTACTACTACAATCACTACTGCTACCAGTACTATTACTACTACTACTACTACTACTACAATCACTACTGCTACCACTACTATTACTACTACTACTACTACTACTACTACAATCACTACTGCTCCACTACTATTACTACTACTACTACTACAACAATCACTACTGCTACCACTACTATTACTACTACTACTACAATCACTACTGCTAACACTACTATTACTACTACTACTACTACAATCACTACTGCTACCACTACTATTACTACTACTACTACTACTACTACTACTACTACTACAATCACTACTGCTACCACTACTATTACTACTATTACTACTACAATCACTACTGCTACCACTACTATTACTACTACTACTACTACTACTACTACTACAACTACTACTACTACACTCACTACTGCTACCACTACTATTACTACTACTACTACAATCACTACTGCTAACACTACTATTACTACTACTACTACTACTACTACTACTACTACAATCACTACTGCTACCACTACTATTACTACTACTACTACTACAACAATCACTACTGCTACCACTACTATTACTACTACTACTACAATCACTACTGCTAACACTACTATTACTACTACTACTACTACAATCACTACTGCTACCACTACTATTACTACTACTACTACTACTACTTCTACAATCACTACTGCTACCACTACTATTACTACTATTACTACTACAATCACTACTGCTACCACTACTATTACTACTACTACTACTACAATCACTACTGCTACCACTACTACTACTACAATCACTATTGCTCCCAGTACTATTACTACTACAATCACTACCGCTACCACTACTATTACTACTACTACTACTACAATCACTACTGCTACCACTACTATTACTACTACTACTACAATCACTACTGCTACCACTACTATTACTACTATTACTACTACAATCACTATTGCTACCACTACTATTACTACTACTACTACTACTACTACTACAATCACTACTGCTACCACTACTACTACTACTACAATCACTATTGCTACCAGTACTATTACTACTACAATCACTACCACTACTATTACTACTACTACTACTACTACTACTACTACTATTACTACTACAATCACTACTGCTACCACTACTATTACTACTACTACTACAATCACTACTATTACTACTGCTACCACTACTACTTCTACTACAATCACTACTGCTACCACTACTATTACTACTACTACTACTACAATCACTACTGCTACCACTACCATTACTAATTTTTCTACTACAATCACTACTGCTACCACTACTACTACTACTACAATCACTACTGCTACCACTACTACTACTACAATCACTATTGCCACCACTACTATTACTACTACAATCACTACTGCTACCACTACTACTACTACTACGACTACTGCTACTACTACTACTACTACTACTACTACTACTACTACTACTATTACTACTACAATCACTACTGTTACCACTACTATTACTACTACTACTGATACTACTACTACTAATGATACTACTACTGATACTATTACCACTACTACTACCACCATCACTACTGCTACCACTACTACTGCCAATACTACTGCTGCTGGCCCTACTGATACTACTACTGATACTTCTTTTTCTACCTGTACCACAGGGGTCTCCAACAGGTCGATCATGAGCTACCAGTATCTCACTAAACAATTTTGAAAGTACTTGCCGTTTTCACGTGTTCCACCGCAAACTGTCATTAACAAATCTCACAAGTATCAGACAGCGCTACCTACTATCTCATCAACTCTACATTGACATTATCCCACCTCTGGTTAGCCACAATTGGCTTAAGAAGCCAAACCTAACACATTGTCTGGCAATTAATTTCCAGCAATATTACTTCAACTAATACTATTTACTACTACTACTACCACTACTACTACTATTGCTACTACTACTGCTGCTACTATCATTGCTACTGCTGCTACTACTACTACTACTAATGCTGCTACTACTACGACTACTGCTAATGCTGCTACTACTATTACTAATACTACTGCTACTACTATTACCACTACTACTACTACTACCACTTGTTCTACCACTACAATTACTACTACCACTACCACTAATACCACTACTATTACTACCACTACCACCACTGTGACTACTAATACTACTACTACTACTACTTTTACTGCTACTGCTACTACTACTACTACTACTTTTACTGCTACTGCTACTACTACTACTACTAGGTGGATTCCTCTTAGTTTTAAACTGAGAAAAATAATCCCTGTACGTTTGCCAGGGTCCGGCAGAAGAGACAAGACTCACCTGTACCCAGCTGTGTGTCCATGAAGAGTGACTCATCTATGGAGCAGCCAATCAAATTCAGAAAAGGAGATTGTACCACTGATCCAGGGTAAGAACTGAAAAATGTGGCAGTGTTTTACGTAGTACTGCTACTAATACTGCTACCGCTACTACTACTTCTACTGCTACTCCTACTGCTGCCACTACTACTGGTACTACTACTACTCGACTGCTACTCCTACTGCTGCCATTACTACCAAATACACCTCCGCTGTCTTCAACCAGGATCTCAGCGATCACTGCCTCATTGCCTGTATCCGCTACGGAGCCGCAGTCAAACGACCACCCCTCATCACTGTCAAACGCTCCCTAAAACACTTCTGTGAGCAGGCCTTTCTAATCGACCTGGCCCGGGTATCCTGGAAGGACATTGACCTCATCCCGTCAGTTGAGGATGCCTGGTCATTCTTTAAAAGTAACTTCCTCACCATTTTAGATAAGCATGCTCCGTTCAAAAAATGCAGAACTAAGAACAGATACAGCCCTTGGTTCACCCCAGACCTGACTGCCCTCGACCAGCACAAAAACATCCTGTGGCGGACTGCAATAGCATCGAATAGTCCCCGTGATATGCAACTGTTCAGGGAAGTCCGGAACCAATACACGCAGTCAGTCAGGAAAGCTAAGGCCAGCTTCTTCAGGCAGAAGTTTGCATCCTGTAGCTCCAACTCCAAAAAGTTCTGGGACACTGTGAAGTCCATGGAGAACAAAAGCACCTCCTCCCAGCTGCCCACTGCACTGAGGCTAGGTAACACGGTCACCACTGATAAATCCATGATTATCGAAAACTTCAATAAGCATTTCTCAACGGCTGGCCATGCCTTCCGCCTGGCTACTTCAACCTCGGCCAACAGCTCCGCCCCCCCCCGCAGCTCCTCGCCCAAGCCTCTCCAGGTTCTCCTTTACCCAAATCCAGATAGCAGATGTTCTGAAAGAGCTGCAAAACCTGGACCCGTACAAATCAGCTGGGCTTGACAATCTGGACCCTCTATTTCTGAAACTATCTGCCACCATTGTCGCAACCCCTATTACCAGCCTGTTCAACCTCTCTTTCATCTCGTCTGTGATCCCCAAGGATTGGAAAGCTGCCGCAGTCATCCCCCTCTTCAAAGGGGGAGACACCCTGGACCCAAACTGTTACAGACCTATATCCATCCTGCCCTGCCTATCTAAGGTCTTCGAAAGCCAAGTCAACAAACAGGTCACTGACCATCTCGAATCCCACCGTACCTTCTCCGCTATGCAATCTGGTTTCCGAGCCGGTCATGGGTGCACCTCAGCCACACTCAAGGTACTAAACGATATCATAACCGCCATCGATAAAAGACAGTACTGTGCAGCCGTCTTCATCGACCTTGCCAAGGCTTTCGACTCTGTCAATCACCATATTCTTATCGGCAGACTCAGTAGCCTCGGTTTTTCGGATGACTGCCTTGCCTGGTTCACCAATTACTTTGCAGACAGTGTTCAGTGTGTCAAATCGGAGGGCATGCTGTCCGGTCCTCTGGCAGTCTCTATGGGGGTGCCACAGGGTTCAATTCTCGGGCCGACTCTTTTCTCTGTGTATATCAATGATGTTGCTCTTGCTGCAGGCGATTCCCTGATCCACCTCTACGCAGACGACACCATTCAATATACTTTCGGCCCGTCTTTGGACACTGTGCTATCTAACCTCCAAACAAGCTTCAATGCCATACAACACTCCTTCCGTGGCCTCCAACTGCTCTTAAACGCTAGTAAAACCAAATGCATGCTTTTCAACCGGTCGCTGCCTGCACCTGCATGCCCGACTAGCATCACCACCCTGGATGGTTCCGACCTAGAATATGTGGACGTCTATAAGTACCTAGGTGTCTGGCTAGACTGCAAACTCTCCTTCCAGACTCATATCAAACATCTCCAATCGAAAATCAAATCAAGAGTCGGCTTTCTATTCCGCAACAAAGCCTCCTTCACTCAAGCCGCCAAGCTTACCCTAGTAAAACTGACTATCCTACCGATCCTCGACTTCGGCGATGTCATCTACAAAATGGCTTCCAACACTCTACTCAGCAAACTGGATGCAGTCTATCACAGTGCCATCCGTTTTGTCACTAAAGCACCTTATACCACCCACCACTGCGACTTGTATGCTCTAGTCGGCTGGCCCTCGCTACATATTCGTCGCCAGACCCACTGGCTCCAGGTCATCTACAAGTCTATGCTAGGTAAAGCTCCGCCTTATCTCAGCTCACTGGTCACGATGGCAACACCCATCCGTAGCACGCGCTCCAGCAGGTGTATCTCACTGATCATCCCTAAAGCCAACACCTCATTTGGCCGCCTTTCGTTCCAGTACTCTGCTGCCTGTGACTGGAATGAATTGCAAAAATCGCTGAAGTTGGAGACTTTTATCTCCCTCACCAACTTCAAACATCTGCTATCTGAGCAGCTAACCGATCGCTGCAGCTGTACATAGTCTATTGGTAAATAGCCCACCCTTTTCACCTACCTCATCCCCATACTGTTTTTATTTATTTACCTTTCTGCTCTTCTGCACACCTATATCTCTACCTGTACATGACCATCTGATCATTTATCACTCCAGTGTTAATCTGCAAAATTGTAATTATTTGCCTACCTCCTCATGCCTTTTGCACACATTGTATATAGACCCCCCCTTTGTTTTCTACTGTGTTATTGACTTGTTAATTGTTTACTCCATGTGTAACTCTTTGTTGTATGCTCACACTGCTATGCTTTATCTTGGCCAGGTCGCAGTTGCAAATGAGAACTTGTTCTCAACTAGCCTACCTGGTTAAATAAAGGTGTTCTCAACTAGCCTACCTGGTTAAATAAAGGTGTTCTCAACTAGCCTACCTGGTTAAATAAAGGTGTTCTCAACTAGCCTACCTGGTTAAATAAAGGTGTTCTCAACTAGCCTACCTGGTTAAATAAAGGTGTTCTCAACTAGCCTACCTGGTTAAATAAAGGT
>NW_022261983.1:10919070-10921570 GCF_002021735.2 Oncorhynchus kisutch
ACTACTACTACTACTACTACTACTACTACTACTACTACTATTACCACCACCACCACTACTACTGTTACTACTACTGCTACTACTACTACTGCTACCACCACCACCACTACCACTACTGCTACCACTACTACTACTACTACTGCTACCACAACCACTTCTACTGCTACTACCACTACTACTACTACTGCTACTACTACTACCACCACCACCACAACTACTACCACTACTACCACCACCACCACAACTACCACCACCACCACAACTACCACCACCACAACTACTACCACCACCACTACTACCACCACAATTATCACCACAACACCACCACTACCACCACAAACACAACAACTACCACTATTACTATCACCACCACCACTACCACCACCACCAGCACCACAACCAATACCACAACCACTACCAACACCACCACGACTACTACTACCACCACGACCACCACCACTACCACTACTACCACTACCACCACTACCACAACTACCACCACTACCACCACTACTACCACTACTACCACTACCACCACTACCACTACTACCACCACTACCACTACTACCACCACTACCACTAGTAGCACCACTACCACTACTACCACCACTACCACTACTACCACCACTACCACTAGTAGCACCACTACCACTACTACCACCACTCCCACTACTACCACCACTCCCACTACTACCACCACCACAACTACTACGACCACCACTACCACTACTACCATCACCACCACTATTACTACTACTACTACTGCTACTACTGCTACCATCGCTACTACTACTACTACTACTACTACTACTACTACTACTAATACTACTACTACCACCGCTACTACTACTACTACTACTACTACTACTACTATTACCACCGCTACTACTACTACTACTACTACTAATGCTACCACCACCACCTCTACTACTACTGTTGCTACTACTACTACTACCACCACCTTCACTACTACTGCATCTACTACCACCACTACTACTGTTACTACTACTGCTACTACTACTACTAATGCTACCACCACCACCGCTACTACTACTGCTGCTACTACTACCACTACCACCACCATCACTACTACTGCATCTACTATTACCACTACCACCACTACTACTGTTACTACTACTACTACTGCTATCACCACCACCACTACCACTACTCCCACCACTACTACTACTGCTACTACTACTTCCATAACTACTACCACCACCACTACCACTACTACCATCTCTACCACTAATACTACCACAACTACCACCACCACTACCACCACAACTACAACCACTACCACTACCACTGCTACTCCCACCACTACCACTATTACTACCACTACTACCACCACAACCACCACTACCAGCACCACCACCCCCCACCACTACTACTACTACTACTACTACTATTACCACCACCACCACTACTACTGTTACTACTACTACTACTACTACTACTACTACTACTACTACTACTACTACTACTACTACTACTACTATTACCACCACCACCACTACTACTGTTACTACTACTGCTACTACTACTACTGCTACCACCACCACCACTACCACTACTGCTACCACTACTATTACTACTACTGCTACCACAACCACTTCTACTGCTACTACCACTACTACTACTACTGCTACTACTACTACCACCACCACCACCACAACTACTACCACTACTACCACCACCACCACAACTACTACCACTACTACCACCACGACTACCACCAATACCACTACTACTACCACTACTACCACCACCACTACCACCAATACCACTATTACTACCACCACCACTACCACTACTACCAACACTACCACTACTACCACCTCTACCACTAATACCACCACTCCCACTACTACCACCACCACCACAACTACCACCACCACCACAACTACCACCACCACAACTACTACCACCACCACTACTACCACCACAATTATCACCACAACACCACCACTACCACCACCACCACAACAACTACCACTATTACTATCACCACCACCACTACCACCACCACCAGCACCACAACCAATACCACAACCACTACCAACACCACCACGACTACTACTACCACCACGACCACCACCACTACCACTACTACCACTACCACCACTACCACAACTACCACCACTACCACCACTACTACCACTACTACCACTACCACCACTACCACTACTACCACCACTACCACTACTACCACCACTACCACTAGTAGCACCACTACCACTACTACCACCACTACCACTACTACCACCACTACCACTAGTAGCACCACTACCACTACTACCACCACTCCCACTACTACCACCACTCCCACTACTACCACCACCACAACTACTACGACCACCACTACCACTACTACCATCACCACCACTATTACTACTACTACTACTGCTACTACTGCTACCATCGCTACTACTACTACTACTACTACTACTACTACTACTAATACTACTACTACCACCGCTACTACTACTACTACTAC
>NW_022261983.1:10929070-11074689 GCF_002021735.2 Oncorhynchus kisutch
CTCCACATCATGTGCCACATTCCAGTCTTCTGTTGGATTTCTGCAACAGTCCTTGAACACATGTTGAGTACAGACAAGAGCAGAGAGATGCCCACGACTCTGACTGAGATGTCCATACACTTCCTGCTCATTCAGACCAGCCTGAAGAACCAGAAGTATCATGGAAGAGATGAGATGGATCAAGAGGAGATCATGGAGTCAGATAAGGAGATTATTCTGAAGCTGGGGAAGCTGGCGTTTGAACATCTGGAGAAGGGTAATCTCATGTTCTATGAAGAAGACCTGAAAGAGTGTGGCATTGATGTCAAAGAAGCCTCAGTGTACTCAGGATTGTGCACACAAATCTTTAAAGAAGAGTCTGTGTTATTTCAGAGAATCGTGTACTGCTTTGTTCATCTGAGCATTCAGGAGTTTCTCTCGGCTGTCTACATTTACCATTGTTACACAACCAAGAACATGGTTGAACTGAAGCCCTTCCTCAAGAGAAAGTCTAGAGCTGCGTCTGAAGAGCTAACCTTGGATGAGCTGCTGAAGAGTGCTGTGGATAAAGCCTTGGAGAGTAAGAATGGACACCTGGACCTTTTTGTCCGCTTCCTTCATGGCATGTCACTGGAGTCCAATAAGAAACTCCTACGAGGTCTGGTGACACAGACAGAAAGCAGTCCAGAGAGCGTCCAGAGAACGATCCGATCCCTTACGGTGATGCAGAGGAAGAACATCTCCCCTGAGAGGTGCATCAATCTCTTCCACTGTCTGATAGAGATGAAAGACCAGTCAGTCCAGGAGGAAATCCGTGAGTATTTGACGTCAGAGGACAGATCCAAAAACCTCTCCCTTGCTCACTGTTCAGCGCTGGCCTACACGCTGCAGATATCAGAGGTGGTTCTGGATGTGTTTGACCTGAAGGAATACAAGACGTCAGAGGAGGGCCGTAGGAGACTGCTCCCTGCTGTAAGAGGCTGCAGGAAAGCTCTGTAAGTAGTCATGTGACTATCCCTCAGACCAAACTTTACTGTACGTGGGAACAACAGTATTTTCATCAGATGAAAACTCTTAAACTATAATACAAACTGATCAGAAACAGTTGTAGCACTGAGCCATGTATGCACAATTAAAACTGATTTAAAAAAAGTTGTTGCGGGCCTCCCTAGTGGCACTGCATCACTACAGATCCTGGTTCGATCCCAGGCTGTGTCGCAGCCGGCCGCGACCTTAGAGACCCATGAGTTAGCGCACAATTGGCCCAGTGTCATCCGGGTTAGGGGAGGGTTTGGCCGGCTGATGGGTCCTTGTCCCATCGCGCTCTAGCGACTCTTGTGGTGGGCTGGGCGTAATGCACGCTGACACGGTTGCCAGTTGTATGGTGTTTCCTCCAACACATTGGTGTGGCTGGCTTCAAGTTTAAGCGAGCAGTGTGTAAGAAGCAATGCAGCTTAGCAGGACGCACGGCTCTCGACCTTCGCCTCTGCCGAGTCCATATGGGAGTTGCAGTGATGGGACAAGACTGTAACTGCCAATTGAATACCACGAAATTGGGAAGAAAAAGGGGTGAAAATAAATACAATTAACAGAAAAAGAAAACAATTAAAATGAAATAAAAATGCTGCATCAAGCCGTGAATCACGTTTTAAGATATGACCAAAATGCAGACAAGGTTGAAGAAACGAAAATGTATTCCTATAACAGGGCAAGGCAAACGACAGGTCAAGGCAGGCAGGGGTCAATAATCCATAGAGGGTGTAAAGGTACAGGATGGCAGGCAGGGTCAGGTCAGGCAGGAATGGTCAAAACCAGGAAACTGGGAAAAAACAGAACTATAGGAAGAACAGGAGCAAGGGAACAGCGCTGGTAGGTCTGACGAACAAAAAGAACTGGCAACAGACAGAGAACACAGGTATAAATACACAGGGGATAATGGGGAAGATGGGCAACAAGCACAGAGACAGGTGAAACAGATCAGGATGTGACACCATGTATGAATGGTGCACACATTAGTCGTGCACTGGTAACTGTGTTAGGAAGGAAAGCTAAACAAACCATTATAATAACCTGTCTGTCATGGTATTTACTCTGTGTTGACAGACTCACTGACTGTGAACTCACGGACACATCCTGTGAAGTGTTGGTCCCAGCTCTCAGTTCAACCTCCTCACACCTGAGGGAGCTGGATCTGAGTAACAATGACCTGAAGGATTCAGGAGTGAAGCTGCTCTCTGTTGGACTGGGGAATCCCCACTGTAAACTGGAGACTCTGAGGTCAGTGTTCTTTTACTTGATCAGCAAGTGATAATTGTTCCATGTGTTGCTAATATAATAATGGGCCTTATTTGAGTGACTTTTATTTAAACTCACAGCCCGTAAAGCTATGTTCATCTTTGATGGTTTGGTGTCTATACCTGACGTTGTGTTTCTCTAATTAAACCTGGAGTCTATACCTGACGTTGTGTTTCTCTAATTAAACCTGGAGTCTATACCTGACATTGTGTAGCTCTAATTAAACCTGGAGTCTATACCTGACATTGTGTAGCTCTAATTTAACCTGGAGTCTATACCTGACATTGTGTAGCTCTAATTAAACCTGGAGTCTATACCTGACATTGTGTATCTCTAATTAAACCTGGAGTCTATACCTGACATTGTGTAGCTCTAATTAAACCTGGAGTCTATACCTGACATTGTGTAGCTCTAATTAAACCTGGAGTCTATACCTGACATTGTGTAGCTCTAATGAAACCTGGAGTCTATATCTGACATTGTGTAGCTCTAATTAAACCTGGAGTCTATACCTGACATTGTGTAGCTCTAATTAAACCTGGAGTCTATATCTGACGTTAAAGTGGATTAAGTATTTACCCCAGCTTTACAATAGTTTGACTGCTCCTGTTATCAGCTTTAAATCAAAATTAGTGGATGGATGTTGGAGACTGGGCCCAGTTTTGGAGGGCTGCAGAAAGGCTCTGTAAATACTAGTGATTATCACACAGATCAAATTACCTTTGTTGTAATCTATCGTGGAATGACACACGTAACATAACTGGTATCGTACTGTCTGTTAACAGACTGGGATGTGACAATTAACGAGAAACCTTTTTACGGTGCACAGATTTTTCATCACTGATCATTTTGGCAAATCAACAAATTCGCAGAAGTTCGCAACTTTCAAATTTAATTTGGGCCATTGACTTGACCGTAACTTGCAGAGGTGGGTGAAGCAGGGCGGTAGCTCCCACTCCTCGTTCTAGAATATTTTTTAACACGTCTCCCCCCAGAACTTAATCAAGCATCTGACGCAATTAGGCTACGTGAGATTTAGTTCTGTGCTTCCGAGATTATCTTTGTGGAAACAGCAATTTCATTGGCTGAATAGATTGTCTATCAGCTGAAAATTCTTGAACAAATTATAATTCGAACTGATGAAGTTGCAGCATCAAGCCATGCATGCACAGTGTTCACATTAGTCATGCACGATAACAGTGTGAGCAGGGAAAGCTAAGCGTAACATAACACCTGTCTGTCATGGTATTTCCTCTGTGTTGACAGACTCGCTGACTGTGAACTCACAGACACATCCTGTGAAGTGTTGGTCTCAGCTCTCAGTTCAACCTCCTCACACCTGAGGGAGCTGGATCTGAGTAACAATGACCTGAAGGATTCAGGAGTGAAGCTGCTCTCTGTTGGACTGTGGAATCCCCACTGTAAACTGGAGACTCTGAGGTCAGTATTCCTGTAGTTGGTCAACAAGTGAGAGCCTTTTATTAGATCCACATACAATGGTTTTATATTAAAATGTTTACTCTGTTTTGACAGACTCACTGGCTGTAAACTCACAGACACGTCCTGTGAAGTGTTGGCCTCAGTTCTCAGTTCAACCTCCTCATACCTGAGAGAGCTGGATCTGAGTAACAATGACCTGAAGGATTCAGGAGTGAAGCTGCTCTCTGCTGGACTGGGGAATCCCCACTGTAAACTGGAGACTCTGAGGTCAGTATTCCTGTTTATAAAGGACTGAAATACACAATTAATTGTAAATCTGACAATCCACTCCCTTTGACTGAGAATAAAGCTGCCACTTTCTTTTCACCGTCAAAAAATAGCAGTTTTAAATCATGTTCAACTCTGCAGGTTGTCGCTCTGTGGAGTCGAAGAGGAAGGCTGTGCATCTCTGGTCTCAGCTCTGAGGTCAAACCACTCACACCTGAAAGAGCTGGACCTGAGTAACAATCGCTCAGGAGACTCAGGAGTCAGACTCCTATCTGCTGGACTGGAGGATCCACACTGCAGACTGGAGAAACTCAAGTATGTCGAGGGTTTGTGTCAATATGTGTTGATGATTGACATACTGTAATAGAGCTTGAGACCACCTGAGTGGAGGGACAGGTACTGGTAGATCAGAGTAGACCACCTGAGTGGAGGGACAGGTACTGGTAGATCAGAGTAGACCACCTGAGTGGAGGGACAGGTACTGGTAGATCAGAGTAGACCACCTGAGTGGACGGACAGGTACTGGTAGATCAGAGTAGACATCCTGAGTGGAGGGACAAGTGTCTGGTAGATCAGAGTAGACCACCTGAGTGGAGGGACAAGTGTCTGGTAGATCAGAGTAGACCACCTGAGTGAGGGGACAAGTGTCTGGTAGATCAGAGTAGACCACCTGAGTGGAGAGACACGTGTCTGGTAGATCAGAGTAGACCACCTGAGTGGAGGGACAAGTGTCTGGTTGTTGATGAGACCTGTGTTAATTTTCTATAGTCTAATGCCTGCTGCAAAAAGTACAACAACACCTCCCCTGTAGTTATATAGGACCCAGCCCACTGTAAGATACAGTCTACAACACCTCCCCTGTAGTTATATAGGACCCAGACCACTATAAGATACACAGTCTACAACACCTCCCCTGTAGTTATATAGGACCCAGCCCACTGTAAGATACACAGTCTACAACACCTCCCCTGTAGTTATATAGGACCCAGCCCACTATAAGATACACAGTCTACAACACCTCCCCTGTAGTTATATAGGACCCAGCCCACTATAAGATACACAGTTTACAACACCTCCCCTGTAGTTATATAGGACCCAGCCCACTGTAAGATACACAGTCTACAACACCTCCCCTGTAGTTATATAGGACCCAGCCCACTATAAGATACACAGTCTACAACACCTCCCCTGTAGTTATATAGGACCCAGCCCACTATAAGATACACAGTCTACAACACCTCCCCTGTAGTTATATAGGACCCAGCCCACTATAAGATACACAGTCTACAACACCTCCCCTGTAGTTATATAGGACCCAGCCCACTATAAGATACACAGTCTACAACACCTCCCCTGTAGTTATATAGGACCCAGCCCACTGTAAGATAAGCAGCGAACGACAAGCAGCGAACGACAACCTACCACCATTAGAGTGAGTGCTATACAGATACCTGCTAAGTTTATGAAACCCAACTTTCATCAAAGCACAATACAAGTTTCTCAGAGTCCCAGACAAAGTTGGAAAGCAGACCCAGTTGTAAACAATTATTTAAGGATTTGGTGATGTCATTCCTTGCAAAACTGTAATCACACCTTCACATGTTATTGAAGTGTTGTGGTTGCAGGTTCATCTGCCTCATCTAATGCCTATTTTTTGGGGATGTTGCTATAGGCCACCAAGTGCTAACAGTCAGTATCTAGATAATGTTTGTGAAATGCTTGATAGAGTATGTGATGTAAACTGTTTCTGAACAAACAAAGTTAAAAAAACTCAAATAAACATCTAGAAAAAGATCAAACCGAGTTTATTCACCCTCTGGGTCAAACAACTGCAAAGACAAAGCATGATTACACAAGCACATACGTATATTTATATCCTCCTACTAGGCGGAGTCAACTCCTTGCACATCTAGACAGCCAATACATCTCTGTTGCTAGGCAGGAACTTAAGTGTTTCCTTAAACTGGTGTAGTCATGGCCCTGCCTGATGCTAGAACCTTTGTGGGAGTTAAAGTGCATGCATGTGAGATTGGACTGTAGTAGGAGGGTCGTTGGGGTGGGCCTCTCTGGCACCCCTCCCAGAGGTATCTTCTCACTTCATCTGTTGACTTGACCTCGAGCTGAATTCCTCACTCCTCCCTAGTTCCGTAGCTGGCCTGCCTTATCAGGAACTGAAAGTGTTGCCTGTTGCCTCCCTCCTTAGGAACAGAATATGAACTTTCTGGACTTCCCCTTGTCTCACTCAGTACCTTTCCATACACCAAATTCTTATCCACCCTTCATTAACCCCAACATATATTCCTTATACATGTAATGTAATCAGTAAGTTCTAGTATGGTAACTTGAATTAGTATATTTTAAAGCTAAAATCCAACAGTCCTTCCTTTTTGAATAGTAACTCCATACTGTGCAATATTATACAAACTTTGAAATTCCTTATAAATGAACAGGAAATAAAACATGATTAATATTCTCAGTTGATTTGTATGTTTACACCTTCGAGACTTATGGCCTCTGACTATGTAATCTTCTTCCATGGCTTTATAATCACACTATACACACACTTACTCCACCCCTCCTTATCTGCCATTACCCCTCCTGTTGTACAGCTGATAATGACATTTCAGCTGAAGCTTTTGACTTTCTCTTCCTCCTTCGGGTTCCTGAGAGAGTGATAGAAAAAGACTTAAAAACTAAAGAAAACACCAAATACGACAAGTGTTAGTTATGCGTTAAGCATAATCATACAGTGTTTTCAGAAAGGTGTTCAGACCCCTTGACTTTTTCCACATTTTGTTACGTTACAGCCTCATTCTAAAATGTATTAAAAAGAAAAAATCCCTGATCAATCTACACACAATACCCCATAATGACATCACAATACCCCATAATGACATCACAATACCCCATAATGACATCACAATACCCCATAATGACATCACAATACCCCATAATGACAAAGCAAAAACACTTTTCGATTTTTTGTTTGTTTATAAAAAATACAATACTGAAATATGACATTTCCATAAGTATTCATACCCATTACTCAGTACTTTGTTGGAGCACCTTTGGCAGCGATTACAGCCTCGAGTCTTCTTGGGTATGACGCTACAAGCTTGGCACACCTGTATTTGGGGAGTTTATCCCATTCTTCTTTGCAGATCCTGCCAAAGCTCTGTCAGGATGGATGGGGAGCGTTGCTGCACAGCAATTTTCAGGTTTCACCAGAGATGTTCGATCAGGTTCAAGTCCGGGCTCTGGCTGGGCCACTCAAGGACATTCAGAGACTTGTCCTGAAGCCACTCCTGCATTGTCTTGGCTGTGTGCTTAGGCTTGTTGGCCTGTTGGAAGGTGAACCTTCACCCCAGTCTGAGGTCCTGAGCACTCTGGAGCAGGTTATCGTCAAGAATCTCTCTGTACTTTGCTCTGTTCATCTTTCCCTCAATCCTAACTAGTCTCCCAAAAAACATCCCCACAACATGATGCTACACCACCATGCTTCACTGTAGAGATGGTGCCAGGTTTCCTCCAGACGTGACACTTGGCATTCAGGCAAAAGAGTTCATTCTTGGTTTCATCAGACCAGAGACCAGAGATCTTGTTTCTCGTGGTCCAAGAGCCTTTGGTGCCTTTTGGCAAACTCCAAACAGGATTTTGTGTGCCTTTCACTGAGGAGTGGCTTCCATCTGGCCACTTGACCTTAAAGGCCTGATTGGAGGAGTGCTGCAGAGATGGTTGTCCTTCTGGAAGTTTCTCCCCTTTCCACAGAGGAACTCTGGAGGTCTGTCAGAGTGACCATAACGTTCTTGGTCACCTCCCTGACCAAGGCCCTTCTCCCCCGATTGCTCAGTTTGGCCGGGCGGCCAGCTCTAGGAAGAGTCTGGTGGTTCCAAACTTCTTCCATTTAAGAATGTTGGAAGCCACTGTGTTCTTGGGGACCTTCAATGCTGCAGCAATTTTTTGGTACCCTTCTCCAGATCTGTGCCTCGAGACAATCCTGTCTCAGAGCTATACAGATCATTCCTTCTACCTCATGGCTTGGTTTTTGGCTCTGACATGCTCTTTCAACTGTGGGACCTTATATAGACAGGTGTGTGCCTTTCCAAACCATGTCCAATCAATTGAATTTACCTCAGATGGACTCCGATCAAGTTGTAGAAACATCTCAAGGATGATCAATGGAAATAGGATGCATCTGAGCTCAATTTCGAGTCTCATAGCAAAGGGTCTGAATACTTATGTAAATAATATTATTTCTGTTTTATATTTCTTATATATATGCAAGAATTTTAAAAACCTGTTTTCGTTTCGTCATTGTGGAGTATTGTGTGTAGATTGACTGAGGAACCTGTTTTCGTTTCGTCATTGTGGAGTATTGTGTGTAGATTGAGGATTTTTATTTATTTAAATCAATTTTAGAAGAAGGCTGTAACGTAATAATATTTTGAAAAAGTGAATGTTTCTGAATACTTTCTGAATGCATGTTTATGTCAAAAACCAAAGTTTGATAACATGACGATTCCAACTCTCCCTTAGCCTGACTCTATACATTTGGGATACTGTTCTGCTGGGGTCCACAAAAATGAAGGCTCTATACTTTTACCCAGACTTTACCCCTCTGGCTGCTGGTTTTCCATGTGTTCAGACGCGATGTCGTCCTCACTTCGCCTCTGTTTTCCCAGACAAACCCTCCCGCCTCCTGAGTCTAGGATGTACAATGCATCTCTGTGGCTAGGCAGGTGGTCTTATCATCCCAGCCAGAGAAAAAGCCAAGATTCCAAAAGCTGGGCCTAAAATAGTTTATCAGAGATCATACAAAAGAGTAACCTGTGACTCTTATGTGGATGATGTTAAACATATTTGTGGGTCTGATGTAATTAATAAGGAGCATCCAGACGCTGCTGCACTTGATGAAATTGCTTCTTCTGATTATTGATAAACATGATTTAAAAAAAATCTAGCAATATTGTTAAACTCCTAGTATTGACAACTTGTATGCAAAGCTACAGAAGATGGTAGCTGACTATATAGCCGCTCCTATCAGTCATATCTTTAACCTGAGCCTAGAGGAAAATGTTTGTCCTGAGGCCTGGTGGGTAGCCAAAGTCATTCCCCTACCCAAGAATGGTAAAGCGTCCTTTACTGGTTCTAACAGCAGACCTATCAGCTTGCTACCAGCTCTTAGCAAACTTTTGGAAAAAATGGTGTTTGACCAAATACAGTGCTACTTCTCTGTAAACAAATTGCCAACAGACAGCATGCTTATAGAAAAAGGCACTCAACACGTACTGAACTGACAAATGACTAATGATTGGAATACATTTATAATAATACGATTGTGGCAGCTGTATTGTTAGATTTCAGTGGAGCCTTTGATATTATTGACCATAACGTATGTCTTAAGGCTTTTCAACCTCTGCCATATCGTGGATTCAGTTCTACAGTATCAAGAACTCAGAGGGTTGCCTTTATTGGAAGCTTCTCTGATGTCAAACATGTACCGCAGGGCAGCTCTCTATGTAACCTTTATAGGCAAGTCAGTTAAGAACAAATTCTTACGTACAATGACAGCCTACCAGAGAACAGTGGGTTAATTGCCTTGTTGTAACGACCTTGTCAGCTCAGGAATTTGATCCAGCAACCTTTTGGTTACAAGCCCAACGCTCTAACCACTAGGCTACCTGCCGCCCCTCTAACCACTAGGCTACCCTGCCGCCCCTCTAACCACTAGGCTACCCTGCCGCTCCTCTAACCACTAGGCTACCTGCCGCTCCTCTAACCACTAGGCTACCTGCCGCCCCTCTAACCACTAGGCTACCTGCCGCTCCTCTAACCACTAGACTACCTGCCGCCCCTCTAACCACTAGGCTACCTGCCGCTCCTCTAACCACTAGACTACCTGCCGCCCCTCTAACCACTAGGCTACCTGCCGCCCCTCTAACCACTAGGCTACCTGCCGCTCCTCTAACCACTAGGCTACCTGCCGCCCCTCTAACCACTAGGCTACCTGCCGCCCCTCTAACCACTAGGCTACCTGCCGCTCCTCTAACCACTAGGCTACCTGCCGCCCCTCTAACCACTAGGCTACCTGCCGCCCCTCTAACCACTAGGCTACCTGCCGCCCCTCTAACCACTAGGCTACCTGCCGCCCCTCTAACCACTAGGCTACCTGCCGCCCCTCTAACCACTAGGCTACCTGCCGCCCCTCTAACCACTAGGCTACCTGCCGCTCTAGGTCCTCTACTCTTTTCTGTTTTTACTAATGACCTGCCACTGGCATTAAACAAGTCCCAGGCCATGTATGCTGATGATACAACCACAGCTAGAGAAATCAACTAGAGGTCGACCGATTATGATTTTACAACGCCGATCCAATTATTGGAGGACCAAAAAAGTCGATGCCGATTAATCAGCCTTTTTTTTGTGTTTCTATTAGCGCTATAAACGTTATTACCACACACCCAGCTAACTAGCGAGCCATTTCACATTGGTTACACCAGCCATTAGGCTGATAGGCTTGAAGTCATAAACAGCGCTGTGCTTGCGAAGAGCTGCTGGCAAAACGCACAAAAGTGCTGTTTGAATGAATGATTACGGGCCTGCTGCTGCTCAGTCAGACTGCTCTATCAAATCAGACTTAATTATAACATAATAACACACAGAAATACGAACAAGCCTTTGGTCATTAATATGGTGGAATCCGAAAACTATCATTTCGAAAATAAAACGTTTATTCTTTTAGTGAAATCCGGAACTGTTCGGTATTTTATCTAACGGGTGGCATCCCCAAGTCTAAATATTCTTGTTACATTGCACAACCTTCAATGTTATGTCATAATTACGTAAAATTCTGGCAAATTAGTTCGCAATGAGCCAGGCAGTCCAAAATGTTGCATATACCCTGACTCTGCGTGCAATGAATGCAAGAGAAATTACACAATTTCACCTGGTTTATATTGCCTGCTAAACTGGATTAGTAGTTATAACTAGTGATTATGATTGATTGTTTTTTATAAGATAAGTTTAATGCTAGCTAGCAACTTACCTTGGCTTCTACTGCATTCACGTAACAGGCAGGCTACTCGTGGAGTGCAATGGTTAGAGCGTTGGGACTAGTTAACTGTACGGTTGCAAGATTGGATCCCCTGAGCTAACAAGGTGAAAATCTGTCGTTCTGGCAGTTAACCCACCGTTCCTAGGCTGTCATTGAGAATAAGAATGTGTTCTTAACTGACTTGCCTGGTTAAATAAAGGTATAATTATACTTTTTTTAAAATCGGAAATCGGCGCCCAAAAATACCGATTTCCGATCGTTATGAAAACTTCAAATCGGCCCTAATTAATTGGCCATTCCGATTAATCAGTCAACCTCTAAAATCAACTCTAAACAAAGAGTTGCAGTCACTTTTGGAATGGGTGGCCAGAAATAAACTGGCCCTGAATATCTCAAAAACTAAGAGCATTGTATTTGGTACAAATCATTCCCTAAGTTCTAGACCTCATCTGAATCTGGTAATGAATAGTGTGACTGTTGAGCAAGTTGAGGAGACTAAATTACTTGGTGTTACCTTAGAATGTAAACTGTCATAGTCAAAACATATAGATTCAATGGTTGTAAAGATGTAAAATTGTAAAGATGGAGAGAGGTCTGTCTCTGACACCACACAAAGCAGACTCTAGTTTTATCTTATCTTGATTATTGTCCAGTCATAGTCAATTGCTGCAAAGAAGGACCTAGTTAAGATGCAGATGGCTCAGAACAGAGCAGCATGTTTTGCTCTTCATTGTACTCGGAGGGCTAATATCAATACTATACATGCCAGTCACTCTTGGGGTTCAGGAAAGACTGACTGCATCACTTCTTGTTTTCTTTTTGTGTGTATTTTTCATTTCACCTTTATTTAACCAGGTAGGCTAGTTGAGAACACCTTTATTTAACCAGGTAGGCTAGTTGAGAACACCTTTATTTAACCAGGTAGGCTAGTTGAGAACACCTTTATTTAACCAGGTAGGCTAGTTGAGAACACCTTTATTTAACCAGGTAGGCTAGTTGAGAACACCTTTATTTAACCAGGTAGGCTAGTTGAGAACAAGTTCTCATTTGCAATTGCGACCTGGCCAAGATAAAGCAAAGCAATTCGACACATACAACAACACAGAGTTACACATGGAGTAAAACAAACATACAGTCAATAATACAGTAGAAAAATAAGTCTATATACAATGTGAGCAAATGAGGTGAGCAAATGAGGTGAGCAAATGAGCAAATGAGTTTTTTTTTTACCTTTATTTTATTAGGCAAGTCAGTTAAGAACAAATTCTTATTTTCAATGACGGCCTAGGAACAGTGGGTTAACTGCCTGTTCAAGGGCAGAACGACAGATTTTGTACCTTTGTACCTTTGTACCTTGTCAGCTCGGGGATTTGAACTTGCAACCTTTCGGTTACTAGTCCAATGCTCTAACCACTAGGCTACACTGCCGCCCCATAAGGGAGGTAAAGGCAAAAAAAGGCCATAGTGGCGAGGTAAATGCAATATAGCAAGTAAAACACTGGAATGGTAGATTTGCAGTGGAGAAATAATGGGGTGCAATGGAGCAAAAATAAATAAATACAGTAGGGGAAGAGGTGATTCCAGCTTCAGAGATTTTTGCAGTTCGTTCCAGTCATTGGCAGCAGAGAACTGGAAGGAAAGGTGGCCAAAGGAGGAATTGGCTTTGGGGGTGGCCAGTGAGATATACCTGCTGGAGCACGTGCTATGAGTGGGTGCTGCTATGGTGACCAGTAAGCTGAGATAAGGCGGGGTTTTACCTAGCAGGGACTTGTAGATGACCTGGAGCCAGTGGGTTTGGCGACGAGTATGAAGCGAGGGCCAACCAACCAGGACGTACAGGTCGCAATGGTGGGTAGTGTATGGGACTTTGGTGACAAAACGGATGGCACTGTGATAGACTGCATCCAGTTTGTTGAGTAGAGTATTGGAGGCTATTTTATAGATGACATCACCGAAGTCGAGGATCAGTAGGATGGTCAGTTTTACGAGGGTATGTTTGGCAGCAAGGGTGAAGGATGCTTTGTTGCGATATAGGAAGCCGATTCTAGATTTAATTTTGGATTGGAGATGTTTGATGTGGGTCTGGAAGGAGAGTTTACAGTCTAATCAGACACCTAGGTATTTGTAGTTGTCCACGTATTCTAAGTCAGAACCGTCCAGAGTAGTGATGTTGGACGGGCGGGCAGGTGCGGGCAGTGATCGGTTGATTAGCATGCATTTAGTTTTACTTGCGTTTAAGAGCAGTTAGAGGCCACGGAAGGAGAGTTGTATGGCATTGAAGCTCGTCTTGAGGTTAGTTAACACAGTGTCCAAAGAGGGGCCAGAAGTTACAGAATGGTGTCGTCTGCGTAGAGGTGTATCAGAGAATCACCAGCAGCAAGAGCAACATCATTGAAGTATACAGAGAAGAGAGTCGGCCCGAGGATGGAACCCTGTGGCACCCCCATAGAGACTGCCAGAGGTCCGGACAACAGGCCCTCCGATTTGACACACTGAACTCTATCAGAGAAGTAGTTGGTGAACCAGGTGAGGCAATCATTTGAGAAACCAAGGCTGTCGAGTCTGCCAATAAGAATGTGGTGATTAACAGAGTCGAAAGCCTTGGCCAGGTTGATGAATACGGCTGCGCAGTAATGTCTCTTATCGATGGCGGTTATGATGTCGTTTAGGACCTTGAGCGTGGCTGAGGTGCACCCATGACCAGCTCTGAAACCAGATTGCATAGCGGAGAAGGTATGGTGGAATCGAAATGGTTGGTAAGCAGTTCTTTAACTTGGCTTTCGAAGATCTTAGAAAGACAGGGTAGGATTGATATAGTTCTGTAGCAGTTTGGGTCTAGAGTGTCACCCCCTTTGAAGTGGGGGATGACCGCAGCAGCTTTCCAATCTTTGGGAATCTCAGGCGATACGAAAGAGAGGTTGAACAGGCTAGTAATAGGGGTTGCCACAATTTCTGCAGATAATTTTAGAAAGAGAGGGTCCAGATTATCTAGTACGGCTGACTTGTAGGGGTCCAGATTTTGCAGCTCTTTCAGAACATCAGCTATCTGGATTTGGGTGAAGGAGAAATGGTGGGGGCTTTGGCGGGTTGCTGTGGAGGGTGCCAGGCAGTTGACCGGGGTAGGGGTAGCCAGGTAGAAAGCATGGCCAGCCTTAGAGAAATGCTTATTCAAATTTTCAATTATAGTGGATTTATCGGTGGTGACAGTGTTTCCTAGCCTCAGAGCAGTGGGCAGCTGGGAGGAGGTGCTCTTATTCTCCATGGACTTTACAGTGTCCCAGAACTTTTTTGAGTTAGTACTACAGGATGCAAATTTCAGTTTGAAAAAGCTAGCCTTAGCTTTCCTAACTGTCTGTGTATATTTGTTCCTAACTTCCCTGAAAAGTTGCATATCACGGGGGCTATTCGATGCTAATGCAGAACGCCACAGGATGTTTTTGTGCTGGTCAAGGGCAGACAGGTCTGGAGTGAACCAGGGACTATATCTATTCCTAGTTATACATTTTTTGAATGGGGCATGCTTATTTAAGATGGTGAGGAAGGCACTTTTAAAGAATAACCAGGTATCATCTACTGACGGATGAGGTCAATGTTATTCCAGGATACCCCGGCCAGGTCGATTAGAAAAGCCTGCTCGCAGAAGTGTTTTAGGGAGCGTTTGACAGTGATGAGGGGTGGTCGACAACAGTGAGAGACTTGTTTTTGGAAAGGTGAATTTTTAGAAGTAGAGGCTCAAATTGTTTGGGTACAGACTTGGATAGTAATACAGAACTCTGCAGGCTGTCTTTGCAGTATATTGCAACACCGCCCCCTTTGGCAGTTCTATCTTGGCGGAAAATGTTATAGTTAGCGATGGAGTTTTCAGGGTTTTTGGTGGTTTTCCTAAGCCAGGATTCAGACACGGCTAAGACATCCGGGTTGGCAGAGTGTGCTGAAGCAGTGAGTAAAACAAACTAATGGAGTAGGCTTCTAATGTTAACATGCATGAAACCAAGGCTTTTACGGTTACAGAAGTCAACAAATGAGAGCACCTGGGGAGTGGTGCTAGGCACTGCAGGACCTGAATTAACCTCTACATCACCAGAGGAACAGAGGAGAAGTAGGATAAGGGTACGGCTAAAGACTATACGAACTGGCCATCTAGCACGTTCGGAACAGGGAGTAAAAGGAGCAGGTTTCTGGGCTCGATAGCATAGATTCAAGGCATAATGTACAGACAAAGGCAAGGTAGGATGTGAGTACATTGGAGGTAAACCTAGGCATTGAGTAATGATGAGAGAGATATAGTCTCTATAGACGTTTAAACCAGGTGATGTCATCGCATATGTAGGAGGTGGAACAACATGGTTGGTTAAGGCATATTGAGCAGGGCTAGAGGCTCTACAGTGAAATAAAACAGTAATCACTAACCAGGACAGTAATGGACGAGGCATATTGATATTAGAGAGAGGCATGCGTAGCCAAGTGAACATATGGGTCCAGTGAGTGGTTGGGCTGACTGGGGACACGGCGATGGATGACATGGATGTGTAACTGATAGACACTACATGTTAATGTTTTAAATGTATGGCTACTGTACAAAAATATAAACGCAACATGTAAAATGTTGGTCCCATGTTTCATGAGCTGAAATAAAAAATCCCAGAAAATGTCCATACAAACTATAAGATTATTTCTCACAAATGTTGTGCACAAGTTTGTTCATATCTCTGTTAGTGAGTATTTCTCCTCAGCCTGCTTCAGTTCAGCTGCCAAAGTTTGCTAGGCGAACCGAATGAGTTAAAGACATTTGCTTGAAAAACATATTTTGCCTCAAACTAGTCAGAATTAATCTAAAATAACTCAAGAAATCCGCCATTAATTTTTGCGGAGGAGATCTTACTCACGCAATTTTACATCTAACTAAGATGTTTGGTGCAGTATTTCTCAATGACCTAATATCAACAAAGACTTTAATGAAGAATTCCTACAGTTGACCAATCATGGATGAAGGGGAGTAGACTTTGGCTCCCAAACATCGGCTGGCCTCAAACAAAAAAAATGAATGTGTCCGAACAGCTAAAAAAAAACTTACCAAAGTCCAAAACAAAAACAAATCACAAAATATTGGTATAATATATGCACAAACTCTTCTGAACTGTTTCGGCTGGGAAGCAGACGCCTTAATGGGAATCCAAATAAAATGTCTGCCTGTGTGTTCGCGTGCGTTTGTGTGTGTGTGTACATTTACTGTCTGTTCTTCCTATATTGTGAAATATTGTGCAGTGTACATTTACTGTCTACTTCTGCTTCCCTTACAGTGTGGAACCTGGTGGAGTGTACACAATCAAACCTTGGCCTAGAAAATGTGAGTGTTGACTGCTATGAAGAATTAGCCTGTTAATACTTATTTCAAGTTGACTCAAATAAATATAATGTTTCATAGCTTGCTTGATAAGTGAGCTATGTATCTGTGGTTACACACTGACAGGACTGTTGGGGTTTTATTTTGTGTGGGTGGGTGGGTGGGTGGGTGGGTGGGTGGGTGGGTGTGTGGGTGGTGGGTGGGTGGGTGGGTGGGTGGGTGGTGGGTGGGTGGGTGGTGGGTGGGTGGGTGGGTGGGTGGGTGGGTGTGTGGGTGGGTGGGTGGGTGGGTGGTGGGTGGTGGGTGGGTGGGTGGGTGGGTGGGTGGGTGGGTGGGTGGGTGGGTGGGTGGGTGGGTGGTGGGTGGGTGGGTGGGTGGTGGGTGGGTGGGTGGTGGGTGGGTGGGTGGTGGGTGGGTGGGTGGGTGGGTGGGTGGGTGGGTGGGTGGGTGGGTGGGTGGGTGGGTGGGTGGGTGGGTGGTGGGTGGGTGGGTGGGTGGGTGGGTGGGTGGGTGGGTGGGTGGTGGGTGGGTGGTGGGTGGGTGGTGGGTGGTGGGTGGGTGGGTGGGTGGGTGGGTGGGTGGTGGGTGGGTGGGTGGGTGGGTGGGTGGGATATATGACCATAGACTATATGTCTTCAGAATGTAGTCATACCCCTTGACTTATTCCACATTTTGTTATGCCTCAGTCTGAATTCTAAATTTTATCTCACCCATCTACACACAATATCCCATAATAACCTACTTTACATAAGTATTCACACCCCTGAGTCAATACTTTGTAGAAGCATATTTTGGCAGAGTCTTTCTGGGTACATTTTTAAGAGTTTACCACACCTGGATTGTGCAACATTTACCCAGTATTCCTTTCAACGCTCTTCGAACTCTGTCAAGTTGGTTGTTGATCATTGCGAGAAAACATTTTCTGGTCTTGCCATAGATTTAACCAAAAACTGTAACTCCGCCACCAGAAACATTCATTGTATTCTTGGTAAGCAAGTCCAGTGTATATTTGGCCTTGTGTTTTAGGTTATTGTCCTGCTGAAAGGATAATTATTCTCCCAGTGTCTGGTGGAAAGCAGACTGAACCAGATTTTCCTCTAGGATTTTGCCTGTGCTTAGCTCAGTTCAGTTTATTTTATCCTGAAAAACTCCCCAGTCCTTAACGATTACAAGCAGAACCATTACATGATGCAGCCACCACCATGCTTGAATATGGAGAGTGGTACTCAATAATGTGTTTTATTGGATTTGCCACAAACATAACATTTTATATTCAAGACATAAAGTTAATTGCTTTGCCACAATTTTCACAGTATTACTTTAGCTACTTTTTGCAAACAGGACGCATGTTTTGGAGTATCTTTATTCTGTACAGGCTTCCTTCTTTTCACTCTGTCAATTAGGTTAGTATTGTAGGGTAACTACAATGTTGTTGATCCATCCTCAGTTTTCTCCTATCACAGCCATTAAACTCTGTAACTGTTTTAAAGTCACCATTGGCCTCATGGTGAAATCCCTGAGCGGTTTCCTTTCTCTCCAGTAACTGAGTTAGGAAGGATGCCTGTATCTTTATAGTGACTGGGTGTATTGATACACCATCGAAAGTGTAATTAATAACTTCACCATGCTCAAAGGGATATTCAATGTCTGTTTTCACTTTAGTTTTTTTTACCTATCTAGCAATAGGTGCCCTTCTTTGCGAGGCATTGGAAAACCTCTTTGGTCTTTGTGGTTGAATTTGTGTTTGAAATTCACTGCCCGACTGAGGGACCTTACAGATAATTGTATGTTTGGGGTACAGAGATGAGGTAGTCTTTCAAAAATCATGCTAAACACAATTATTGTACACAGAGTGAGTCCATGCAACTTATTATGTGACTTGTTAAGCAAATTGTTACTAATTTGGGCTTTGCCATAACAAAGGGCTTGAATACTTATTGACTCAAGACATTTCAGTTTCCATTGAATTCATTTGTAAACATTTGGTAAAACATTGACATTATGTTGTATTGTGCCATTGGCAAAAAAAAAAAGCAATATAATCCATTTTCAGGCTGTATCACAATAAAATGTGGGGAAAGTCAAGGGTTGTGAATACTTTCTGAAGATACTGATCATTCAACAAGTCTTAAATTACCTTTTTATATGAAGACGATGAACTATATATTGTGTCTTGGTGTCCCCCATCAGATGCCTGCGATCTCACACTGGACCCAAACACAGTAAACCAACAGCTCTCTCTGTCTGAGGAGAACAGAAAGGTGACACGTAGGAGAGAGAAGCAGCCGTATCCTGATCACCCAGAGAGATTTGAGATCTGGAAACAGGTGCTGTGTAGAGAGGGTCTGACTGGACGCTGTTACTGGGAGGTAGAGTGGAGTGGGAGAGGGGCTTACATAGCAGTGACATACAAAGGAATCAGCAGGAGAGGAAAGAGTACAGACTGTCTGATTGGATTAAATGACAAGTCCTGGAGTCTGCAATGCTCTGACCAACATTACACGGCCTGGCACAATCATAAACCCACTTCCATAGAAGCCCCCTCATCCAGCTTCCACAGAGTAGGAGTGTATCTGGACTGGCCAGCCGGCACTCTGTCCTTCTACAGAGTCTCCTCTGACACACTGACCCACCTGCACACATTCACCTCCACATTCACTGAGCCACTCTATCCAGGGTTTAGGTTTTACTGTGACACCTCAGTGTCCCTGTGTCAGGTGTAGGGCTGACCCCATTTAGTCTACTGGTCGATCGTTTGGTCGATAAGCTGTTGGTCAGCCGAGATTTATTTAGTCAAGCAGTGGCAAATATATATCAAAATGTTATGGCACGTGAGACAGCTGTTTGATTCACACCTGTCTGAGTGGACTTATCCATTGTGGATGTTGCAGGGTTGGAACACCAGTTTATTTCACCTTTATTTAGCCAGTTAGGCCAGTTGAGAACAAGTTCTCATTTACAACAGTGACCTGGCCAAGATAAAGCAAAGCAGTGAGACACAACAACACAGTTACACATAAACAAACACAGTCAATAACACAATAGAAACATCTATGTACAGTGTGTGCAAATGTAGAAGAGTAAGGAGGTAAGGCAATAAATAGGACTTAAGAGGCAAAATAATTACAATTTAGCATTAACACTGGAGTGATAGATGTGCAGATGATGATGTGCAAGTAGAGATACTGGGGTGCAAAAGAGCAAGAGGGGAAGTGTAACGGCTGTTGTTGGTGGAAGAAGGTGAGGACCAAGGTGCAGCGTGGTACGTGTCCATATTTGCTCAAATTAACATGGAAATGACAAAATAACAAAGAGAAACAACCGAGGAGACTCTGGCAGCGCTGGGCAGGAGGAAGGCTCTGGCAGCTCAGGGCAGACTGGAGACTCTGGCAGCGCTGGGCAGGAGGAAGGCTCTGGCAGCTCAGGGCAGACTGGAGACTCTGGCAGCGCTGGGCAGGAGGAAGGCTCTGGCAGCTCAGGGCAGACTGGAGACTCTGGCAGCGCTGGGCAGGAGGAAGGCTCTGGCAGCTCAGGGCAGACTGGAGACTCTGGCAGCGCTGGGCAGGAGGAAGGCTCTGGCAGCTCAGGGCAGACTGGAGACTCTGGCAGCGCTGGGCAGGAGGAAGGCTCTGGCAGCTCAGGGCAGACTGGAGACTCTGGCAGCGCTGGGCAGGAGGAAGGCTCTGGCAGCTCAGGGCAGACTGGAGACTCTGGCAGCGCTGGGCAGGAGGATGGCTCTGGCAGCTCAGGGCAGACTGGAGACTCTGGCAGCGCTGGGCAGGAGGAAGGCTCTGGCAGCTCAGGGCAGACTGGAGACTCTGGCAGCGCTGGGCAGGAGGAAGGCTCTGGCAGCTCAGGGCAGACTGGAGACTCTGGCAGCGCTGGGCAGGAGGATGGCTCTGGCAGCTCAGGGCAGACTGGAGACTCTGGCAGCGCTGGGCAGGAGGAAGGCTCTGGCAGCGCTGGACAGGCGGGAGCACCTGTAGAAAGGAGACGGAGAGACATTCTGGTGCGGGGGGCTGCCACCGGAGGGCTGGTGCGTGGAGGTGGCACCGGATAGACCGGACCGTGAAGGCGCACTGGAGGTCTTGAGCACCGAGCCTGCCCAACCTTACCTGGTTGAATGCTCCCCGTAGCCAGGCCAGTGCGGCGAGGTGGAATAGCCCGCACTGGGCTGTGCTGACGAACCGGGGACACCATTGTTAAGGGAATTTTTATCAATAATGACTAATTATGTATACATTTCAATCAGGACTGACTAATCAGAATACTATTATGTTATTGTATATGTATGAATTTTCTTTCTTAATCCTAGTACTGAATATGTGTAAATATGTGTAAATATAATCAAGAATTAGAACAATGACTGTCTGTTCCTTGGTAGAAATGAATGAACTATATCTTCAGACTGGCTAGAATGCTTATCTACACAAGAAGACCTTGGCTCGGTCATAAATTATATTAAATTGGTAGGGAGATGATGTGGGAAGGCTTGAGATACTGCCTTTGTACCAGGGTGGGAGAAGAGACGGGACAGTTCGAAAACTAATGACGTCATTTTCAGTTTATAACCTGTGGTAAACTGTATCGTGTTCAGTACTCTCGTGAATAAACTCTGCTGTTTGACTTTAAGACTGGGCTGGTGGGTGTTTCTGTAACGGCCGTTGTTGGTGGAAGAATGTGAGGACCAAGGTGCAGCTCTGTACGTGTCCATATTTATTAAAATGAACACGAAAATAACAAAATAACAAGAGAAACAACCGAAAACAGTTCTGTCTGGTGCAGACACACAACAGAAAACAAACACCCACAAAACACAGGTGGAAAAAGGCTACCTAAGTATGATTCTCAATCAGAGACAACTAACGACACCTGCCTCTGATTGAGAACCATACCAGGCCAAACTCAAAAACCAACATAGAAAAACAAACATAGACTGCCCACCCCAACTCACGCACTGACCATACTAAAATAAAAACAAAGGAACTAAGGTCAGAACGTGACAGGAAGTAATAATATGGGGATGAGGTAGTTGGGTGTGCTATTTAAAGATTGGCTGTGTACAGGTACAGTGATTGGTAAACTGCTCTGACAGCTGGTGCTTAAAGTTAGAGAGGAAGATATAAGACTCCAGCTTCAGTGATTTTTGCAATTCGTTCCAGTCATTGGCAGCAGAGAACTGGAAGGAAAGGCGGCCAAAGAAAGTGTTGGATTAGGGGATGACCAGTGAAATATACCTTCTGGAGCGTGTGCTACGGGTGGGTGTTGCTATGGTGTCCAGTGAGCTGAGATAAGGCGGAGCTTTATCTAGCAGAGACTTAGATGACCTGGAGCCAGTGGGCTTGGCGACGAGTATGAAGCGAGGGCCAGCCAACGAGATCATACAGGTCGCAGTGGTGGGTAGTATTTGGGGCTTTGGTGACAAAACGGATGGCACTGTGATAGACTACATCCAGTTTTCTGAGTAGAGTGTTGGAAGCTATTTTGTAAATGACATTGCCGAAGTCAAGGAGCGGTAGGATAGTCAGTTTTACGAGGGACTGTTTGGCAGAATGAGTGAAGGAGGCTTTGTTGCGAAATAGGAAGCCGATTCTAGATTTAATGTTGGATTGGAGATGCTTAATGTGAGTCTGGAAGGAGAGTTTACAGTCTAACCAGACACCTAGGTATTTGTAATTGTCCACATATTGTCACGTTTGATCCTGCTCTTCCCTTCCCCTGGCGCTTGAGGGCGCCAGATTACCCTGCATCACACGTCCATTCATCACGTCCATTCATCACTCACACCTGCCTTCCCTCGTCACTTGCATCAGCATTATTGGACTCACCTGGACTCTATTATCTCCTGTTAATTTCCTTTGTTAAAACCATGCCACGGCGTAATTGTAAGAGTATATAAGTAATATACAATGGAAAGCTTAGATCCCCACTCTTTTTTTAACTAAGGCCAAAACTGCTTTCAAACATGTTTCCCCTGTGATTCCCTTAAGGATTGTTGTGTGTTGACTGCTTGCATACTGACCTACAAAGGCAAAGAGCAGTAACTAGCAAACAGCAAAACTGAAGATAAAAATGGCTTTAATGTGACGATGCACTGATGTATTATCTTATTATGAAGTCATATTTTAAACATATCACCCATGACCACTGATCTGACCTACGACCCCTAAAATACTGATACTGCACTCTGCCTTTGTATGAATTTAAACAGCTGTATGGGCAATACAAAGCAAAGAAATGTAAATGTGTTGATCCAACATTGTGTTGTTTTTATGTTTGATGGAAACAGTTTGAGTTCTAACTACATTCAACTGTATTTAATGGTGTTTTGTAGTTGTGTTGTCATGTTTTACTGATGTATTGTAGTAACCCCCAACTGTATTAATGGTGTTTTGTAGTTGTGTTGTCATGTTTTACTGATGTATTGTAGTAACCCCCAACTGTATTAATGGTGTTTTGTAGTTGTGTTGTCATGTTTTACTGATGTATTGTAGTAACCCCCAACTGTATTAATGGTGTTTTGTAGTTGTGTTTTCATGTTTGAATGTTTCAACCCAATTTAACCCAATTGAACACTGGGAGATCCTGGAGCGGCGCCTGAGGCAGTATATTCCACCACCATCAACAAAACCAAGTTTCTTGTGGAGGAATGATGTCGCATCCCTCCAATAGAGTTCCAGACACTTGTAGAATGTATTTCAAGGCGTATCTACACCAAGGAGCATTGTTCTGGCGGCTCATGGTGGCAAATCGCCCTGTTAAGACACTGTGTTTACTCTATTTTGGCAGTTACCTGTAGGGGTATGTCGCTCATCACTGCAATCCATCTGTTGTTGTACTTTATGCTGGTCTACATTGACATAGATCTGTTGTTGTACTTTATGCTGGTCTACATTGACATAGATCTGTTCTTGTACTTTATGCTGGTCTACATTGACATAGATCTGTTCTTGTACTTTATGCTGGTCTACATTGACATAGATCTGTTGTTGTACTTTATGCTGGTCTACATTGACATAGATCTGTTCTTGTACTTTATGCTGGTCATGTCTCTTACATACATTCCTTGTGAGAGAGAGAGGGAGAGAGAGAGAGAGAGAGAGACAGAGAGAGAGAGAGAGAGAGAGAGAGAGAGAGAACAGGCAGAACCTGATATGTAAATTAGATGAGAAAACAAAAGTATCTTTCGATGACCGAATGATCATTCCAGACTGCTTCTGTTGAGATAAATGTAAGGTAAGACGATTGTTATGGGTATTAATATAGTTGATGATATTGTTGTGTGTATTCATATAGGTGATGGTATTGTTATGTTTATTCATATAGGTTATGATATTGTTATGGGTATTCATATAGGTGATGGTATTGTTGTGTGTATTCATATAGTTGATGATATTGTTATGGGTATTCATATAGGTGATGACATTGTTATGGGTATTCATATAGTTGATGACATTGTTATGGGTATTCATATAGTTTATATTTTTGGTAGACAGAGTGTTATAATAGTCCTACTCTCATTAAAATGTATTTGATGTAAATTAGATGGGGGAGGGATTGGTTCCGTGCCCATTTGTGTTCTCCAGGGTGATCTCTTACTGTATCATAGGCCTATCTTCTTGTCTTCTCAAAACAGGCTTAAAACACAACAAACAACAAACAATAATTTTCTCTTTCTAATCTACTGTTAACTATTTTCACTCAGGAAGGTATTTTGTGTGAAAGAGAGACAATTAAATATTGTGGAAAGACTAACAGCAACTTACACTTCCTCAAAACCGGTTGTGTGTATTCATTGGAGTTCACCGTAGCAAAACGTTTGGCAACTTAAACCGTTTAGGTCACATTCTACGGTGTTTGGAGCAAATCGTTTCTGCTTTGTTGCAAAACTTGTGGCTGCGGTGTAAACTAATGAATACGACCCAGGTAGTGGCCTACGACTCGGTTGTTGATGCCTGCCTAATGCTGAAACCAGGAACGTAACCTGAGAGGTGTACTATGATGCAAGCTAGATATACAGGTTTTCTAAAGTTAGCCAGCTTCAGTTAGCTTCACATTCCAGCTCAAAGCCTCATCCATAGGAGTGTACAGAGCGCTAGTCATCAGGAAGGTGCTCTCAGCAGAAGGGGAAATATATAATGACTTGACAGTTTAATCATACAAAATGGCGCTAACTGGACGTGAGCATGTCAAATTCAATCAGTGGAGGCTGCTGAGGGGAGGACTTTCCACCTATTCAACTCCAGCCATTACCACAAGCCCGTCCTCCCCAATTAAGGTGCCACCAACCTCCTGTGAATATATCAATATTCATTCATCCTAATTCTACATTTGATTAATGTATGATAAATGTAATTGTATCATAGTTCTACTACAGTGTAGTGATCTATACAACTTCCAACGTGTGTTTACTGTGAACACTGAGGCTGTGCCTGCCTCAGTTACAGTTTTAACAGAGACCAAGAAGGCTATTTGATCACAACGTAGGCCTACCAGAGTGGCCTACCAGAGTGGCCTACCAGAGTGGCCTACCAGAGTGGCCTACCAGAGTGGCCTACCAGAGTGGCCTACCAGAGTGGCCTACCAGAGTGGCCTACCAGAGTGGCCTACCAGAGTGGCCTACCAGAGTGGTCTACCAGAGTGGCCTACCAGAGTGGTCTACCAGAGTGGCCTACCAGAGTGGCCTACCAGAGTGGCCTACCAGAGTGGCCTACCAGAGTGGCCTACCAGAGTGGCCTACCAGAGTGGCCTACCAGAGTGGCCTACCAGAGTGGTCTACCAGAGTGGCCTACCATCAAAAACAATGTAAAAAAGGCATCCAATAACATTTAACATGGAAATAGATGTTCTATCATTCAGTCTGCAGTAGCAGCCAATGTGTGGTGTTCAATGTAAGTCTTCATTCCATGAGAAAAACCATGCAGAGCTTCACATGAACCTGTTGATCTACTTGTCCTTCACACAAGGAGGTGACTGAAAATGTTGTTGTGTTTGATGCAAGAAGACACTTTACTAAATAAAACGCATCATTATTCCCACACCATTATTACAGAGAATCAGACACATTATGCGACCCTCTGCCCATTGGCTGCTTAGTTTATTCAAGCATGTTTCAAAATACGACACTGCCAAGCGTGTGCAAAGCTGTCATCAAGGCAAAGGGCGGCTACTTTGAAGAATCTCAAATATAAAATATATTTACTACATGATTCCATATGTGTTATTTCATGGTTTTGATGTCTTCACTATTATTCTACAATGTAGGAAATTGTACAAATAAAGAACAACCCTTGAATGAGTAGGTGTGTTCAAACATTTGACTGGTACTGTATGTGGCTAATATTGCACTGATACGATCACAATTCCCACAGTGAAGGGAACCGTTGATGGTGATAACTAACGGTGAAAACTCTAGAAAGTTCAGCGAAGTTCAATCTCGTGTTTTTCTGCGCACTCTGATATTTCCTCTGGGGCTGCGAGCCTGCGCACGGGCTCAGCTTAGAGGGAACGATGGTCACAATACCAACCAAGTAACCCTGTTGGGGCCAATGAATGAATGCATATGGTGATTGCCTTTCACACGATCAACCCGGGTTTGATTCCCTGCCCTGCTGTTCGCTACATTGGTGTCAGAATGGAATGGTGTCTGTAAGGTCATCAGAACGCACGGCCTGGACGTGTGAGGGGGCTGAGTAGGTGTCTTCCTGTTCGGAGGGGGCAGAGTGAGCCACATTACAATTCCCACCATGTGGGTTAACCCTATTGGTGCGATGCCTTTCCCACCATCGACCTGGGTTCGCTTCCGTCCCCTGCTGTTTGCTACTCTATTGATATCATAGGCTTCCTGACACCCGTTGAATAAAGCAACACTAGAATATGAGTAAAGGATTTTAGGATAATATCAGTAAGTGTTGATTTAGAGTTGTCTTCTGGGTTCAGCCTTCTAGCTGCCTTCATTAATTGGCTGAAATGTAACAACTGACATGTCCTCAGAGTTGGGAGATAACCACTCCTAGTTTAAATCACCATGGCAACCATGTCATTATTTCCCCAGAGCAACAAAGGTGATCTAGAGACGCAACCTTTGTAGAATCACAATCACCTTTATTCACCTAGTACATTAAAACATACATATGTAGAAAATCCATTTGAGAAAATATTCCTGCAGCATCAGGAAATGTGAATTATTATGTGGCTTATAATTAATGTACATTTTTGTGGTGGTTGATATATTGATATATAGCCTTTTTAAACCTCAAATATATTTCCTGCATTGCATGAAAGTTATTCTGTAGTGGGGGGGGTGATCAAATTAAGATCTTAGATCTGTACTCCGAATTTGACTTGGTGATATGGTGCTGCTAGTGATAGGCAACATTTAGAGACAGAATACAGAGGGAGGGGTTTACACAACAGTTTACGGACAACATTATACACAAATAGCTAGTGAGCATTGAGCTATAAGAGAATGAGCAGTGGATATACACATTTAGACAACGGGTGGGTCTAATCCTGATTGATGACTGGTTAAAACCGTATTCCAGCCTGTGTCTATTCCACAAATTACCACCGGCTAAATATATTACATTAAAATCCCTATATTCTCTGTTCCATTTGACTGCGCAATCCACTATCTCATCAGCCCAGCCAGGCGATTTATACATTTGATGTCCACTGTATAAAGCATCTAGACATTATCTGATGTGTCTTTTCTTTTTGTATAAACCTTGCTGTCTGTCTCTCCGGCAACATTGTTTCAATATTCAAATTCCATCTCCAGTTGTCGCAAAGTAATGAACGTGTCATGAATCGGGATGAGACAGATTGGCAGGAAGCTTTTCTCAGCCGGTCGAAGTCATGAATACAAAGAAAGTCTTTCCAGCTTCTGTTTGAAGTGATTGTGTTGGCTGTGTTGTTGGCTCCTCTGAACAACAGTGTCCTGACAACAGAGCACATTGACTTTGCCAGGTGAAATATTGCATGGATGTATCTGAATAAATGTCACTAGAAAACAGCTTAAACAAATGCAAATGCTGCTACTTTGCTGTTATTCTGGCTGCACTCTTTGACGTGACTGTAAGTTATCTGTAGTTGTCTAGCTAGAAAGGGCAAGAGATAAGAACGTATGGCAATGGAACATTGAGAACGAACAACTGGAACATTGAGAACGAACGACTGTCCATAGATACAGAACGAAAGACTGAACGACTAGGTCGCGTCCATAGATACAGAACGAAAGACTTAACTACTGGGTCGCGTCCATAGATACAGAACGAAAGACTTAACTACTGGGTCGCATCCATAGATACAGAACGAAAGACTTAACTACTAGGTCGCGTCCATAGTTACAGAACGAAAGACTTAACTACTGGGTCGCTTGTCTGGCAACCGAACCAATAAAACAAACGGCCAGCCTGCTTGGGTATGAACACTAGATTGCTGGTTGGAGAGGGCCACAGTATAGTCCTTTAGTCTCTATGGGCCAGATGGCTGGTTGGAGAGGGCCACAGTATAGTCCTTTAGTCTCTATGGGCCAGATGGCTGGTTGGAGAGGGCCACAGTATAGTCCTTTAGTCTCTATGGGCCAGATGGCTGGTTGGAGAGGGCCACAGTATAGTCCTTTAGTCTCTATGGGCCAGATGGCTGTTGGAGAGGGCCACAGCACAGTCCTTTAGTCTCTATGGGCCAGATGGCTGCTTGGAGAGGGCCAGAGCACAGTCCTTTAGTCTCTATGGACCAGATAGCTGGTTGGAGAGGGCCACAGTATAGTCCTTTAGTCTCTATGGACCAGATGGCTGGTTGGAGAGGGCCACAGCACAGTCCTTTAGTCTCTATGGGTCAGATGGCTGGTTGGAGAGGGCCACAGCATAGTCCTTTAGTCTCTATGGGCCAGATGGCTGTTGGAGAGGGCCACAGCACAGTCCTTTAGTCTCTATGGGCCAGATGGCTGGTTGGAGAGGGCCACAGTATAGTCCTTTAGTCTCTATGGGCCAGATGGCTGGTTGGAGAGGGCCACAGCACAGGGAAAGTAACTGTTTAGATGGGGTGTCTATAACATCCAATCACATAGGTTTACAGCAGCTGACAGATGCAAAGTCACTGCCAAAAACTCCAATTGCCCTGGTTTAGATAATGACAAGCTCTGTACAGATATATGATCTTAATTTAATCTAACTGTTGCAGGATAACTCAACATTGTTGGGCTAAAGGGTAGAGCTGCCACTTTCAAGGAGCGGTACTGTAACCCGGAAACTTATAAGAAATTCCGTTATGAGGGATATCCGACGAACAATCAAACAGGCAAAGCGTCAATACAGGACTAAGATCAAATCGCCCTGCTCGTCGGATGTGGCAGGGCTTGCAAACTATTACAGACTACAAAGGGAAGCACAGCCGAGAGCTGCCCAGTGACACGAGCCTACCAGATAACTTCTATGCTCGCTTCGAGGCAAATAACACAGCTGATGACACAATAGTGGTAGACCTGATCACCGACAATGATGAGACAGCCTATAGGGAGGAGGTCAGAGACCTGGCCGTGTGGTGCAAGGACAACAACCTCTCCCGCAACGTGATCAAGACAAAGGAGATGATTGTGGACTACAGGAAAAGGAGGGCCGAGCACGCCACCATTCTCATCGATGGGGCTGTAGTGGAGCAGGTTGAGAGCTTTAAGTTCCTTGGCGTCCACATCACCAACAAACTAACATGGTCCAAGAACACCAAGACAGTCGTTTTTAGCCAAGTCTAGGCTAAAAACCTATTCCCCCTCAGGACACTGAAAAGATTTGGCATGGGTCCTCAGATCCTCAAAAGGTTTTACATCAGGACCTCTATACCATGCAGTGTCAGAAGAAGGCCCTAAAAATTGTCAAAGACTCCAGCCACCCTAGTCATAGACTGTTCTCTCTGCTTCCGCACGGCAAGCAGTACCGGAGCGCCAAGTTAAGGTCCAAGAGGCTTCTCAACAGCTTCTACCCCCAAGCCATAAGACTCCTGAACAGCTAATCAAATGGCTACCCAGACTATTTTCACCCCCCCCCCCCCAATATGCTGCTACAACTCCCTGTTAAAATCTATTTAATCAATTTAATAACCCTACCTGCATGTACATAATTACCTCAATTACCTAGACACCGGTGCCACCACACATTGACTCTGAACCGGTACCCCCTGTATATAGCTTCCACATTGACTCTGAACCGGTACCCCCTGTATATAGCCTCCACATTGACTCTGAACTGGTACCCCCTGTATATAGCCTCCACATTGACTCTGAACTGGTACCCCCTGTATATAGCCTCCACATTGACTCTGAACCGGTACCCCCTGTATATTGACTCTGAACCGGTACCCCCTGTATATAGCCTCCACATTGACTCTGAACTGGTACCCCCTGTATATAGCCTCCACATTGACTCTGAACCGGTACCCCCTGTGTATAGCCTCCACATTGACTCTGAACCGGTACCCCTGTATATAGCCTCCACATTGACTCTGAACTGGTACCCCCTGTATATAGCCTCCACATTGACTCTGAACTGGTACCCCCTGTATATAGCCTCCACATTGACTCTGAACTGGTAGCCCCTGTATATAGCCTCCACATTGACTCTGAACCGGTACCCCCTGTATATAGCCTCCACATTGACTCTGAACTGGTACCTCCTGTATTTAGCCTCCACATTGACTCTGTACCAGTACCCCCTGTATATAGCCTCCACATTGACTCTGAACCAGTACCCCCTGTATATAGCCTCCACATCGACCCTGTACCGGTACCCCCTGTATATAGCCTCCACATTGACTCTGAACCAGTACCCCCTGTATATAGCCTCCACATTGACTCTGAACCAGTACCCCCTGTATATAGCCTCCACATTGACTCTGAACCAGTACCCTCTGTATATAGCCTCCACATTGACTCTGAACCAGTACCCCCTGTATATAGCCTCCACATTGACTCTGAACTGGTACCCCCTGTATATAGCCTCCACATTGACCCTGAACCAGTACCCCCTGTATATAGCCTCCACATCGACCCTGTACCGGTACCCCCTGTATATAGCCTCCACATTGACTCTGAACCAGTACCCCCTGTATATAGCCTCCACATTGATTCTGAACCAGTACCCCCTGTATATAGCCTCCACATTGACTCTGAACTGGTACCCCCTGTATATAGCCTCCACATTGACTCTGAACCAGTACCCCCTGTATATAGCCTCCACATTGACTCTGAACCAGTACCCCCTGTATATAGCCTCCACATTGACTCTGAACCAGTACCCCCTGTTTAAAGCCCTGCTATTGTTGTTTACTGCTGCTCTTTAATAATTTGTTTTTATTTTCTTAAAACTGCAGTGTTTGTTAGGGGCTTGTAAGTCTACCTACACCTGTTGTATTCAGCATTTCACTCTAAGGTTTACCTACACCTGTTGTATTCAGCATTTCACTGTAAGGTCTACCTACACCTGTTGTATTCAGCATTTCACTCTAAGGTTTACCTACACCTGTTGTATTCAGCATTTCACTGTAAGGTCTACTACACCTGTTGTATTCAGCATTTCACTGTAAGGTTTACCTACACCTGTTGTATTCAGCATTTCACTGTAAGGTCTACCTACACCTGTTGTATTCAGCATTTCACTGTAAGGTCTACTACACCTGTTGTATTCAGCATTTCACTGTAAGGTCTACTACACCTGTTGTATTCAGCATTTCACTGTAAGGTCTACTACACCTGTTGTATTCAGCATTTCACTGTAAGGTCTACCTACACCTGTTGTATTCAGCATTTCACTGTAAGGTCTACTACACCTGTTGTATTCAGCATTTCACTGTAAGGTTTACCTACACCTGTTGTATTCAGCATTTCACTGTAAGGTCTACCTACACCTGTTGTATTCAGCATTTCACTGTAAGGTCTACTACACCTGTTGTATTCAGCATTTCACTGTAAGGTCTACTACACCTGTTGTATTCAGCATTTCACTGTAAGGTCTACTACACCTGTTGTATTCAGCATGTGACAAATACAATTCGATTTGATATTTGAAGGTTAAAAAGGCTTCTGAAGTTTGTCATTTCCACTTTTGAAAAATGTCCATTAATTATAATCCACATAATAATTCAAATGTCCTGTTGCTTCAGGATTATTTTCCTGCTGCAGCAAACTGACTGAGATGAAGATCCTACATGTGTAGCAGTATATCTGTCTTTAATGCACATGGCTTTATTAGGAGGACAGGATTCTCTTTGGGCCATTTGACAGGTTTTATTTACTGTTGTTGAGGCTGGTTGAATGAGTTCCCTATGAGAGGTCGCTTCCTCTGCAAGGAAACAGGCGGCCGCACCAGTTTCCTCATATTCAATTAAAAGTACGTTTGGGACCTAACACAAAATGGCTGTTGAAACTGTGGGACACATTTCTCTGCAACATTAGAAGTCGGATAAATGTGTTGATTTGATGGAAAGACGAGCAGACGGGTAAGTCTAGGCTACATAGAACTATGTTATATTATAAAGTTAGGTCGTTGTCAGACTTTCAATAGTCAGAGCAGGTTTGATATATGATCTCTTATCATGCTGACCAACCTGATGGTCTCGTTGGAAATGTGAAAAATATCAGGTCTAGTCTACCTGCTCTGTCCTGACACTGGAAGGCCTATATTGTTATACGAACTATCACTAACAAACCACTATTATACAGTTGAAGTCAGAAGTTTACACACACTTAGGTTGGAGCCATTAAAACTAGTTTTTCAACCACTCCACATATTTCTTGTTAACAAACTATAGTTTTGGCAAGTCGGTTAGGACATCTACTTTGTGCATGACAAGTCATTTTTCCAACAATTGTTTACAGACAGATTATTTCACTTATAATAAACTGTATCACAATTCCAGTGGGTCAGAAGTTTACATACACTAAGTTGACTGTGCATTTAAACAGCTTGGAAAATTCCCTAAACTTATGTCATGGCTTTAGAAGCTTCTGATAGGCTAATTTACATTATTTGAGTCAATTGGAGGTGTATCTGTGGATGTATTTCAAGGACTACCTTCAAACTCAGTGCCTCTTTGCTTGACATCATGGGAAAATCAAAAGAAATCAGCCAAAACCTCTGAAAAATATTTGTAGACCGCCACAAGTCTGGTTCATCCTTGGGAGAAATTTCCAAACGCCTGAAGGTACCACGTTCATCTGTACAAACAATAGTACGCATATATAAACACCCTGGGACCATGCAGCCGCCATTCCACTCAGGAAGGAGACGTTCCTATAGATTAACGTACTATTTTGCGAAAAGTGCAAATCAATCCCAGAACAACAGCAAAGGACCTTGTGAAGATGCTGGAGGAAACATGTACAAGTATCTATATCCACAGTAAAATGAGTAATATATTGACATAACCTGAAAGGCCGCTCAGCAAGGAAGAAGCTACTGCTCCAAATCCGCCGTTAAAAAAGCCAGTCTACAGTTTGAAACTGCATATGGGGACAAAGATCGTACTTTTTGGAGAAATGTCCTCTGGACTGATGACACAAAAATAGAACTGTTTGGCCATAATGACCATCGTTATGTTTGGAGGAAAAAGGGGGAGGCTTGCATGCCAAAGAACCCCATCCCAACCCTGAAGCACGGGGGTGGCAGCATCATGTTGTGGGGATGCTTTGCTGCAGGAGGGACTGGTGCACTTCACAAAATAGATGGCATCATGAGGGTGGAAAAATATGTGGATATATTGAAGCAACATCTCAAGACATCAGTCAGGAAGTTAAAGCTTGGTCGCAAATGGGTCTTCCAAATGGACAATGACCCCAAGCATACTTCCAAAGTTGTAGCAAAATAGCTTAAGGACAACAAAGTCAAGATATTGGAGTGGCCATCACAAAGCCCTGACCTCAATCCTATAGAAAATGTGTGGGCAGAACTGAAAAAGTGTGTGCGAGCAAGGAGGCCATACAAACCTGATTCAGTTACACCAGCTCTATCAGGCGGAATGGGCCAAAATTCACCCAATTTATTGTGGTAAGCTTGTGGAAGACTACCCGAAACGTTTGACCCAAATTAAGCTATTTAAAGCAATACTACCGAATACTAATTGAGTGTATGTAAACTTATGACCCACTGGGAATGTGATGAAAGAAATAAAAGCTGAATTAAATCATTCCCTCTACTATTATTCTGACATTTCACATTCTTAAAATAAAGTGGTGATCCTAACTGACCTAAAACAGGGAATTTTAACTAGGATTAAATGTCAGCAACTGTTAAAATGGAGCTTAAATGTACTTGGCTAAGGTGTATGTAACTGTACATTATAACCTAGCCTACATTACATAACATACATTATCTTACTTGTTGCTTTCTGAATGTATAAATTATTTCCCCCTCAGACAAACAAACAGTGACATTATTATTAGTATTATTGCTGCACTGTCTAGAACTACCTTAACAAACAGTGACATTATTATTAGTATTACTGACAGTTACCATGGAGAAGAGATGTCACAACTACATAATCGTGTGAATTCATTAAATCATCTGACTGTTTCGATGTGTCTGTTAGTAAATATTTTTATTTCTTAGAAACAATGAATTATTATGAACAATTGACATTCAAGAATTAGTTGCCACTACGTTAACCACAACCAACATGCTGGATCTCTGTTTAGTTGTCAGAGGTCTAAAATGAGTCTCTCTGGGGAGAGAGAGGAGGGGGTCCCTGCCTCTAAAATGAGTCTCTCTGGGGAGAGAGAGGAGGGGGACCCTGCCTCTAAAATGAGTCTCTCTGGGGAGAGAGAGGAGGGGGACCCTGCCTCTAAAATGAGACTCTCTGGGGAACATGACACCACAGCTAAAAGGTGAGATGACAAGTTTGTTCATATGAAGAGTTTATTTCCAAAATGCTGTATCCCAATCACATTTGTTTTCATCAGAAATGATTGCTTATGGTTACTTTCTATCGGTTCGGTTGTCAGAGACGCGACCCAGTCGTTAAGTCTTTTTGTTCTGTATCTATGGATGAGACCCAGTCGTTAAGTCTTTTTGTTCTGTATCTATGGATGAGAGCCAGTAGTTAAGTCTTTTTGTTCTGTATCTATGGATGAGACCCAGTCGTTAAGTATTTTTGTTCTGTATCTATGGATGAGAGCCAGTCGTTAAGTCTTTTTGTTCTGTATCTATGGATGAGACCCAGTCGTTAAGTCTTTTTGTTCTGTATCTATGGATGAGACCCAGTCGTTAAGTCTTTTTGTTCTGTATCTATGGATGAGACCCAGTCGTTAAGTCTTTTTGTTCTGTATCTATGGATGAGACCCAGTCGTTAAGTCTTTTTGTTCTGTATCTATGGATGAGAGCCAGTCGTTCGTTCTAAATGATCCATTGCCAAACTGGGTGGTAACGTTCTTATCCCTTGCTAGCTAGACAACTACAGATAACTTACAGTCACGTCAAAGAGTGCAGCCAGAATAACAGCAAAGTAGCTGCAGTTCCATTTGTTTTAGCTGTTTTCTAGTGACATTTATTTGGATAAATCCATGACAATGAGCTAATGATGCACAATTTCACCTGGAATAGAACATGTGCTCTCTCATCAGGACACTGTTGTTCAGAGTCCTATCAAAGCCAATGTACCAACATTTCTGAAAACAGATATATAGCGTTTTGGAATGAAACTCTTCTTACAGTATGATTCCCCATCTGAGCTCAGAGTAGATGAGAGATGGAATGTTTGTCTCTGTTGTGTTGAAGACCAATCAAGCAGGAGAGACCAGCCTCCCCTGTACCCAGCGGTCTGTCCATGAAGAGTGACCGGTCTATGGGTGTACCTATAATGTTTAGAGAGGGAGACTTTTCTACTGGACAAAGGTAAGAGGTCATGGTGTTAAACAACACTGTCTCTAGTTATTTCTCCCTTTTTTCCATTTTCAAAGTCCTGAAACAATATTAAACAAACACAACATTCCCTCCCTGTGTGTGTGTACACTCCATGGATGTTTGTCCCCAGAAACCAACAGGAGAGATCAGAGTCAGAGATTCTCAGTGGTCAGTCTTCCCAGAGTCAGCAAACAGACCTGGCCTCCATATTCAGTGTATGTGGTCCTGTTATGTACATTTGTTTTTGTTTACCTCAAGTAAAGTTGATCTGTCAATCATTCATTAATGTGTTCATGAGAAAGTATTTCTTCTCTTGCTTAAATTATTTACTTTATTTATTTCAGTTGCTTGAAGAGAATATTATGACATTTATGAAGAACGAGCTGAAGATGTTCAAGAGGATTCTTAGTCCAGAACTCCCAGAAGGCTTTGAGAGTCAGAAGAAGGATAAGGAAGTGGATGCTGAAGATGAGAAGCAGGAGAGCAGTGCCAGAGAGGGGGCTCTGAAGATCACACTGCACATCCTGAGGAAAATGAACCAGAAGGAGCTTGCTGACACACTGGAGAAAAGTAAGAGCTGTCTGCCTCATGATGAATGCTGTTTTACAACAAACATTTAAAAGCTGTAGCTAAAGTACAGCTAAAGTAGCCATGTAACTCAATGACATTGTACCAGACTTAACACAACACCTAGTGACCTCATCAAGTACAGTACCAGCAGGGATGTGTTGTGGTGATTCATTTAGACAAGAGAGAATTAATAATACCATCAATAATACCAATAATGATATAAATCAGTCACACCAGTGTGTAATGTATAATGAAAACCTTACACATTTATACAGACACTTACAGTAAGAGAATACATTATTACAATGTAAACATTATAGCACAGTCCTACAATACTGTAGGCATTCAATCAGATGTAATATTAATATCCTCTGTGTTATTTCTTCATTCAGATGATCTTGCTGTGATTTGCCAACGTGAACTCAAATCTCATCTAAAGGAGAAATTTCAATGTGTATTTGAGGGGATCGCTAAACAAGGAAACCCAACACTTCTCAATAAGATCTACACAGAGCTCTACATCACAGAGGGTGGAACAGGAGAGGTCAATAATGAACATGAGCTGAGACAGATTGAGACAACAACCAGGAAACAAGCAAGACCAGAGACTGCAATCAAATGTAATGACATCTTCAAACCCTTAACTGGACAAGACAAACTTATCAGAACTGTGTTGACAAAGGGAGTCGCTGGCATTGGAAAAACAGTCTCTGTGCAGAAGTTCATTCTGGACTGGGCTGAAGGAAAAGCAAATCAGGATGTCCAATTTGTATTTTCATTCCCTTTTCGTGAGCTGAATTTGATGAAAGAGAAAAAACACACTTTGATTGAACTTCTCAACCACTTCTCAATGGAAACCAAAGAATCAAGGATCTCCAAATACGACATGTACAAAATTCTGTTAATCTTTGATGGTCTGGATGAGTGCCGACTGCCCCTAGACTTCCAGAAGAACAAGATCTGTTGTGACGTCACAGAGTCAACCTCAGTGGATGTTCTGCTGACAAATCTCATCAAGGGAAATCTGCTTCCCTCTGCTCTCCTCTGGATAACTACCCGACCTGCAGCAGCCAATAAGATGCCTTCAGGGTGTGTTGACCAGGTGACAGAGGTACGAGGGTTCAATGACCCACAGAAGGAGGAGTACTTCAGGAAGAGATTCAGTGATGAGGACCTGGCCAGCAGAATCATCTCACACATAAAGACATCAAGGAGCCTCCACATCATGTGCCACATTCCAGTCTTCTGTTGGATATCTGCAATAGTGCTTGAACACATGCTGAAACATAAGAGAGAAGAGATGCCCAAGACTCTGACTGAGATGTACACACACCTTGTGGTGTTTCATACAATAAAGAAGAACGAAAAGTATCTTGGGAAAGAAGAGACAGGTCCAGACTGGAATAAAGAGAGCATTCTGTCACTGGGAAAACTGGCTTTTCAACAGCTTGTGAATGGCAATCTGATTTTCTATGAAGAAGACCTGAAAGAGGCTGGCATTGATGTCAATGAAGCCTCAGTGTACTCAGGATTGTGCACACAGCTCTTTAAAGAGGAATGTGGGCTGTACCAGGACAAGGTGTACTGCTTCGTGCATCTGAGCATTCAGGAGTTTCTGGCTGCTGTATATGTGTTCCTCTCATTCATCAACAACAATGAAAATCTAATGGCCGAACCTCAATCAACGTCCAGGAACTTTTATGTGAGGATCAGACGGAAAATTAAAGTCACCGTCTACAAGAGTGCTGTGGATGAAGCCTTACAAAGTGAGACGGGAAACCTGGACCTTTTCCTCCGCTTCCTTCTGGGCCTCTCACTGGAGTCCAATCAGAAGCACTTACGAGGTCTACTGACAAAGACAAGAAGCAGCTCACAGAGCCATGAAAAAACAGTCAAGTACATCAAGGAGAAGATCAGGGAGAATCCCTCTCCAGAGAGGTGCATTAATCTGTTCCACTGTCTGAATGAACTGAATGACCATTCTTTAGTGGAGGAGATCCAAAGCTACCTGAGCTCAGGAAGTCTCTCAGAAGCCAAACTGTCACCTGCACAGTGGTCAGCTCTGGTCTTTGTGTTGCTGTCTTCAGAAAAGGAGCTGGATGTGTTTGACCTGAAGAAATACTCCAGATCAGAGGAAGGTCTTCTGAGGCTGCTGCCAGTGGTCAACGCCTCCAGAGCTGCTCTGTGAGTAAATACAATGATATTTAAGAACTAATCAGCAGGATGAAATATTCAGTTTAGAGAAAAATCTGTATTATTGAATAACATATTGAATCAGTACATTGCTGTTCACATTAGTATAATAAAATAACCATAAAATTCTAGGAGACGGAAGATGAATCTATATGTTGTTTGGGAGAATAAACTAAATGCATCTGCCATTGTCCTTCTACAATCCTGGTGTTAAATGAACAGTGTGTTTGTGAAATCATGATGATCTCTTTGTCAGGCTGTCAGGCTGTGGAGTCACGGACAAAGGCTGTGCTTCTCTGGTCTCTGCTCTGAGGTCAAACCCCTCACACCTGAGAGAGCTGGACCTGAGTAACAATGACCTGAAGGATTCAGGAGTGAAGCTGCTCTCTGATGGACTGGGGAATCCCCACTGTAAACTGGAGACTCTGAGGTCAGTATTCCTGTTGTCATGACGTTGGCCTGGGGGTAGGTTTATGACTGTCATAAATACCTCTTCCCCCCCTTTTCCTCTCCCTACCCTACTGATGTGACATTTAAAAACTCCTTGGTTAACATAGAGTTTCTGGGAACATCAGAAGGTGGGAGGAAATGAACCATATTCTGGTAATCTGACCAGTTGAACATATGCGTGGGTACTTAATGAATATGATGTCAGTTCGGTTCTCATATGAGATATTCTCATCAATGATAGGATGACATAAACTCTAGTCTGAGCGTTGTAGTTATCGGATTCACATGGAATTGTTGTTCAATTTAAATGTTTGAATATAACATTATTGGTGAAAAGATTAAATGTAATTTTAGCTTCCAAATGAGAGATTTGGGTTTGCATAAGGTTAGGGCTCTGCTCAATCAGTGACCTTGTGAAGAGACATGGGCTGTAAACTATGAAAACACACCCTTCTCCCTCCACTATATAAAGTCTTGACGAAAATGTAACCTCCTGTTCCGGGTACATTAGGATGACGGTCCGATGTCAGAATGGTTCAGATAATAACTGTTCTGGGTACATTAGGATGACGATCCGATGTCAGAATGATTCAGATAATAGCTGTTCCGGGTACATTAGGATGACGATCCGATGTCAGAAGGGTTCAGATAATAACTGTTCCGGGTACATTAGGATGACGATCCGATGTCAGAAGGGTTCAGATAATAACTGTTCTGGGTACATTAGGATGACGATCCGATGTCAGAAGGGTTCAGATAATAACTGTTCTGGGTACATTAGGATGACGATCCGATGTCAGAATGGTTCAGATAATAACTACAGAACGAAGCCAACCTGAGTGTGAGATTTGGTTGCGTATGGTATGAACTCTTATTCACTACAGAAGTGATTCCTCCTAGCCGTTGAGTTAGCAACAGCAGCTGCAAAAGTGGGCTAGGAAAGAACAGACAGAGTATCCCGTCTACCACACAATGACATTACTGCAACTTATCCAATTTACCAGCAGAGACATTCTTCAATAGAACTCGTTTGGGCAACACGGCCTTCCATCTACCACCAACCTACCGAAGCGCAGCTCAGAGTAAATATTTATTGCATTTTCCTTTTCCAAATGGGCGGTAATTTAGAATGCATAAGATACCATATTTACAATAGAGACATCGCTTCTCCCTTTGTTCCTCAATCTTCCCGTTCTTTCACTCGAACCCAGCCCCTTTTCTTTTGTGTAACCAGCTGTCATATCTGTTTTGTCCGCAAGGGACGTTTTCCTTTATGACATAATTTGTAATCAAGGTATGATTCATTCTGTGTATGTGTAATTCTGTGTGATTACTTAGGTATTTAGTAAATAAATAATTAAACCCAATTTTGTATTGCTGATTCAACGTGTTAGCCAGGGTTTGTGAAGATAACCAAGAATTCAAAACTTTCAGATGAGACTGAAATAAGGTGCCGATTAATATTGACTGCTATTGATGTAAAATATGACTTGGTCTTTAAGAGTTTATTCGGAAGATAACTGCTTTATAAATATTATTTTGTGGTGCCCCGACTTTCTAGTTAATTACATTTACATGATTAGCTCAATCAGGTAATATTCATTACAAAGAAAGGATTTTATAAAATAGCATGTCATATCACAATCCGGCATAGCCAAAGACACGACACTGTAGTTGGTCAACAAGTGATAACTGTTCACCAGATCCACGTGTTTACCAGGTACACATAGTCCACATCATATGTGTTTGGACAGTGAAGTTTACAGTTTTAAATTTGGAGCTATGCTCCAGCATTTTGGATTGAGATCAAATGTTTCATATTAGGTGACAGACAGTACAGAATGTAATCTTTAATTAGAGGTTAATGGTGAGAGGTTAGAATGTTTTGTTGTAGCATCTCACTCGTTATTATTAATGATTAATTCATGATTTTTCTTAATCATGGAAGTCACAAGCTTGATGTATTCATTGCACTAAACTTTTGACAATTTTAATACACAATACGTGAATTGGTCAGAATACTTTTACTTTTTCAAATAGGGGGACTAGATACATAAAGTGTGTTTATTTTTCTAAATGGTGAAATGGATGTGTATGAAAATATCCTCAAATAAAAGGTGACATTATATACTGTTACCTTATATGAAACATTTGATCTAATATTGAAAATGATATAGTTTAGAACCACATTTAAATGTTAGCTTCACTGTCCTAAGATGGCGCCGAAGAGGATGGCTGACGTCTTACTTCCTAATCAATTGTGTTATTTTGTTAGTTTTTTAGCGTTGTTTGTCACATATATTATTTAACTTATTTTGTACATAATGTTGCTGCTACCGTCTCTTATGACCGAAAAATTACTTCTGGACATAAGAACTGCGATTCCTCACTACGAACTGGAGGAAGCTTTTTCCTTTAACGAGTAGGATATACTGCTCTCCCGGGAACAGGCCCAAATCCCCGTAATTTGCATGAAGAAAAGACGGAGGAAAAGAGGACGCAAATTGAGCTGCCTTCTGAGAATCCGTAGGCGAGCGATTAAACTCCCACTGCCATCCATTCTACTTGCTAGCATGCAATCATTGGAAAATAAAATTGATGACCTACGATTACGATTATCCTACCGACAGGACATTAAGAACTGTAATATCTAATGTTTCACCGAGTCGTAGCTGAACGACGACACGGATAATATCGAGCTGGTGGGATTTTTAATGCACCGGCAGAACAGAGAAGCTACGTCTGGTAAGACGAGGGGTGGGGGTGTGTGTCTTTCCGTCAATAACAACTGGTGCGTGATGTCTAATATTAAAGAAGTCTCGAGGTATTGCTCACCCGAGGTAGAGTACCTTATGATAAGCTGTAGACCACACTATCTACCAAGAGTTCTCATCTATATTATTCATAGCCATCTATTTACCACCACAGGCCAATGCAGGCACTAAGACCGCACTCAACCAACTCTGTCAGGCCATAAGCAAACAAGAAAATGCTCATCCAGAAGCTGCGCTCCTAGTGGCCAGGAACTTTAATGCAGGCAAAATTAAATCAGTTTTACCAAATTACCAAACTTTCCCCCTCAGGAGACTGAAAAGATTTGGCATGGGTCCCCCTATCCTCAAAAAGATCTACAGTTGCATCATCAAGAGCATCCTTACCGGTTGCATCACCGCCTGCTATGGCAACTGCTCGGCATCTGACCACAAGGTTCTACAGAGGGTAGTGCGTATGGCCCAGTACATCACTGGGGCCAAGCTTCCTGGCACCCAGGACCTCTATAATAGGCGGTGTCAGAGGAAAGCCCATAAAATTGTCAGACTCAAGTCACCCTCGTCATAGACTGTTTTCTCTGCTACCGCACGGCAAGTGGTACCGTAGCGCCAAGTCTGGGACCAAAAGGCTCCTTAATAGCTTCTAACCCCAAGCATAAGACTGTTAAACAATTAATCAAATGGCCACCGGACCATTACATAGACCCCCACTCTCCCCATCCATTTGGTTGTACACTGCTGATACTCGCTGTTAAATATCTTTGCATAGTCACTTCACCCCTCCCTACATGTAAACATTACTTCAACTAACCTGTAACCCCGCACTCTGACTCAGTACTGCTACCCCCTGTATATAACATCATTATTGTTATGTTATTGTGTTACTTTTTATAATTTTTTATTTCGTTTTTTACTTTAGTTTATTTGGTAAATATGTTCTTAACTCTTCTTGAACTGCACTGTTGGTTAAGGGCTTGTAAGTAAGCTTTTCACTGTGAGGTCTACACTGTTGGTTAAGGGCTTGTAAGTAAGCTTTTCACTGTGAGGTCTACACTGTTGGTTAAGGGCTTGTAAGTAAGCATTTCACGGCAAGGTCTACACTGTTGGTTAAGGGCTTGTAAGTAAGCTTTTCACTGTGAGATCTACACTGTTGGTTAAGGGCTTGTAAGTAAGCATTTCACGGCAAGGTCTACACTTGTTGTATTCGGCGCATGTGACAAATAAAGTTGGATTTGATTTTGATTTGATTTTGTTTGGTGTGGACTGAATACTCAATACAATCTAAATATGATACCTCACTGTCTGTCTTTTGACTGATACTTCTTTTTAAATGGTCTGGTCAGTTAACAGTGTGTTTGTGAAATGATGATGATCTCTTTGCAGGCTGTCAGGCTGTCTAGTCACAGAGGAAGGCTGTGCTTCTCTGGTCTCAGCTCTGAGGTCAAACCCCTCACATCTGAGAGAGCTGGACCTGAGCTACAATCACCCAGGAGACTCAGGAGTCAGACTGCTCTCTGCTGGACTGGAGGATCCACACTGCAGACTGGAGAAACTCAAGTATGTAGAGGGTTTATGTCAATGTTCATATCAGGCATATTTGACTTATCAGGCCTGTTAAGACAAACATTCTTACCAAATTATATGCTGACTGTGTGTGTTGTGTGTAACCCTCAATGACTGTCTGTTCTTCTGCTTACCACTACAGTGTGGAACATGGTGGAGAGAACGCAATGAAACCTGGCCTTAGAAAATGTGAGTGTTAACTGCTGTGAAGAATATGATTAAGAAAAAGTCTTAAATTCAAGTTAAGTCAAAGTCAAAGACCACCATCATTACTTACTTGGTCATATTAAATATAATCTGTAGTTCTACAGAAGCAGAAATCAGGGACACCAATGTTTAGAAAGAGTTGCTTTGACAATGTGTTTGTCTGTGTAGGTGAGTGGCATGTTCGTGTTACATATGTGTGTGTGTTCAGGGTGTGAGTGTATGTGTGTCATTTTTGTGAATAAGTGTTTTTTTACATTACCATACAGTATAACATATGATCATTCAACAAGTCTCAAGTTACCTTAACTTCTCCTGTTGATACCTAGACACATCTACATTAAATGTATGTGTAATTAGTGAAAAGTGAGTTAACATTCTAATGTGAATGATGATGACTCCTAATATTGTGTCTGGTTTCATCCATCAGATGCCTGTGATCTCACACTGGACCCAAACACAGTAAACAGACTCCTCTCTCTGTCTGAGGAGAACAGAAAGGTGACATGTAGGAGACAGGAGCGGCGGTATCCTGGTCACCCAGATAGATTTGAGGACTGTGAACAGGTGCTGTGTAGAGAGGGTCTGACTGGGCGCTGTTACTGGGAGGTAGAGAGGAGTGGGGGAGGGGCTGTTATGGGAGTGACATATAAAGGAATCAAAAGGAGAGGAGGGGGCATTGACTGTGGGATTGGATACAATGACAAGTCCTGGAGTCTGGTCTGCTCTGACTGCAGTTACAAGGCCTGTCACAATAATAATCACACTACCATAGACGTCCCTTCCTCCAGCTCCCACAGAGTAGGAGTGTATCTGGACTGGCCAGCTGGCACTCTGTCCTTCTACAGAGTCTCCTCTGACACACTGACCCACCTGTACACATTCCACACCACATTCACCGAGCCCCTCTATCCAGGGTTTAGGGTTTATGATGTTACCTCCTCAGTGTCCCTTTGTCAAGTGGTCACTGTGTCAAACACAACATGATGTTTCACTCTAATCATGTGTTTTATATTTGATCACAATATGACATTTAAATACACGGAGGAACACACACACCAGTTTGGACCAGTTTATTCCTGGAAATAATAACCATGGTAACTCTGTGTCCGTCTCTTTCTGTGATCCTGCGCCCTGTGAGAACACACACACACAAACACACACACAGGACACACATACGCAACAGACACACACACGCACTGGACACACATACACATACTGGACACACACACTGGACAAACACACGCACTGGACACACACACGCACTGGACACACACACGCACTGGACACACATACGCAACAGACACACACACGCACTGGACACACACACTGGACAAACACACGCACTGGACACACATACGCAACAGACACACACACGCACTGGACACACATACACATACTGGACACACACACTGGACAAACACACACACTGGACACACACACGCACTGGACACACACACGCACTGGACACACACACTGGACAAACACACGCACTGGACACACACACGCACTGGACACACACACGCACTGGACACACACACTGGACAAACACACGCACTGGACACACATACGCAACAGACACACACACGCACTGGACACACATACACATACTGGACACACACACTGGACAAACACACACACTGGACACACACACGCACTGGACACACACACGCACTGGACACACATACGCAACAGACACACACACGCACTGGACACACACACTGGACAAACACACGCACTGGACACACATACGCAACAGACACACACACGCACTGGACACACATACACATACTGGACACACACACTAGACAAACACACACACTGGACACACACACGCACTGGACAAACACACACACTGGACACACATACGCAACAGACACACACACGCACTGGACACACACACTGGACAAACACACGCACTGGACACACATACGCACTGGACACACATACGCAACAGACACACACACGCACTGGACACACACACTGGACAAACACACGCACTGGACACACATACGCAACAGACACACACACGCACTGGACACACATACACATACTGGACACACACACTAGACAAACACACACACTGGACACACACACGCACTGGACAAACACACACACTGGACACACATACGCAACAGACACACACACGCACTGGACACACACACTGGACAAACACACGCACTGGACACACACACGCACTGGACACACACACGCACTGGACACACACACGCACTGGACAAACACACGCACTGGACACACATACACATACTGGACACACACACTAAACAAACACACACACTGGACAAACACACACACTAGACAAACACACACACTCGACACACACACACACTGGACAAACACACGCACTGGACACACACACACACTAAACAAACACACACACTAAACAAACACACACACTGGACACACACACACACACTGGACAAACACACGCACTGGACACACACACACACTGGACACACACACGCACTGGACACACACACACACTGGACAAACACACACACTGGACAAACACACGCACTAGACACACACACGCACTGGACAAACACACACACTAGACACACACACACACTAGACACACACACACACTCATACATAAACGTCGTAAAGGCGTTTTATGTTCCAACCGATTGTGTTATTTGTTTGTTTATTTGCATTGTTTGTAACTTATTTATTTGCTTATTTTGTACATAATGTTGCTGCTACCGTCTCTTATGACCAAAAAATAACTTCTGGACATCAGGTCTGCGATTACTTACTACGGACTGGCAGAATCCTTTTTTTCCTTTAACGAGTCTGACGAGCCCGACGCAAACAATATACTGCTCTCTCGGGAACAGGCCCAGATCCCTGTGATGTGGCAGGGCTTGCAAACCATTACAGACTACAAAGGGAAGCACAGCCGAGAGCTGCCCAGTGACACGAGCCTACCAGATGAGCTAAACTACTCCTATGCTCGCTTCGAGGCAAAGAACACTGAAACATGCATGAGAGAACCAGCTGTTCCAGAAGACTGTGTGATCACGCTCTCCGCGGCCGATGTGAGAAAGACCTTTAAACAGGTCAACATTCACAAGGCTGCAGAGCCAGAAGGATTACCAGGACGTGTACTGTGAGCATGTGTTGATCAACTGGCAAGTGTCTTCACTGACATTTTCAACCTCTCCCTGTCTGAGTCTGTAATACCAACATGTTTTAAGCAGACCACCATAGTCCCTGTGCCCAAGAACGCTAAGGTAACCTGCCAAAATGACTACCGACCCGTAACACTCACGTCTGTAGCCATGAAGTGCTATGAAGTGCTGGTCATGTCTCACATCAACACCATTATCCCAGAAACCCTAGACCCACTTTGTTATGGTATCTTCTGTTTGGGTGTCTCAGGTCAGGACTTTGCTATGGCATCTTCTGTTTGGGTGTCTCAGGTCAGGTCTGAGCCATAATCAGAATGTGTCTATGTCTATTTCCAGCCCTGCCATTTCTACATGTCCTGATCTAGTGTTTGACCCCTGACCTCCTCATACCGTCTCACTGTCCATGTCTGCTTTTAGCTCCCACCTCTACTTCACTGTGTTATAATGGATCTTATGCTTGTTATGTCACCTCTGTAACCAGCTATCAAACATACTGACCTTTCTGACTCTATCCCATGGTCCTACTTCACTGTGTTATAATGGACCTTATGCTTGTTATGTCACCTCTGTAACCAGGTATCAAACATACTGACCTTTCTGACTCTATCCCATGGTCCTACTTCACTGTGTTATAATGGACCTTATGCTTGTTATGTCACCTCTGTAACCAGGTATCAAACATACTGACCTTTCTGACTATCCCATGGTCCTACTTCACTGTGTTATAATGGACCTTATGCTTGTTATGTCACCTCTGTAACCAGGTATCAAACATACTGACCTTTCTGACTATCCCATGGTCCTACTTCACTGTGTTATAATGGACCTTATGCTTGTTATGTCACCTCTGTAATCAGGTATCAAACATACTGACCTTTCTGACTCTATCCCATGGTCCTACTTCACTGTGTTATAATGGACCTTATGCTTGTTATGTCACCTCTGTAATCAGGTATCAAACATACTGACCTTTCTGACTCTATCCCATGGTCCTACTTCACTGTGTTATAATGGACCTTATGCTTGTTATGTCACCTCTGTAATCAGGTATCAAACATACTGACCTTTCTGACTCTATCCCATGGTCCTACTTCACTGTGTTATAATGGACCTTATGCTTGTTATGTCACCTCTGTAATCAGGTATCAAACATAATGACCTTTCTGACTCTATCCCATGGCCCTACTTTCTAGAACTGAACATTTCAATTCCTCTATGAGTTTGTTTCGTGTCCATTTACTTATTTATGTATGTATTTGTTGTATATTGGGTGGCAGCGTAGCCTAGTGGTTAGAGCGTTGGACTAGTAGGCCATCATTTGGGTGGCAGCGTAGCCTAGTGGTTAGAGCGTTGGACTAGTAGGCCGTCATCTGGGTGGCAGCGTAGCCTAGTGGTTAGAGCGTTGGACTAGTAGGCCGTCATCTGGGTGGCAGCGTAGCCTAGTGGTTAGAGCGTTGGACTAGTAGGCCGTCATCTGGGTGGCAGCGTAGCCTAGTGGTTAGAGCGTTGGACTAGTAGGCCATCATTTGGGTGGCAGCGTAGCCTAGTGGTTAGAGCGTTGGACTAGTAGGCCATCATCTGGGTGGCAGCGTAGCCTAGTGGTTAGAGCGTTGGACTAGTAGGCCATCATTTGGGTGGCAGCGTAGCCTAGTGGTTAGAGCGTTGGACTAGTAGGCCATCATCTGGGTGGCAGCGTAGCCTAGTGGTTAGAGCGTTGGACTAGTAGGCCATCATCTGGGTGGCAGCGTAGCCTAGTGGTTAGAGCGTTGGACTAGTAGGCCATCATTTGGGTGGCAGCGTAGCCTAGTGGTTAGAGCGTTGGACTAGTAGGCCATCATCTGGGTGGCAGCGTAGCCTAGTGGTTAGAGCGTTGGACTAGTAGGCCATCATCTGGGTGGCAGCGTAGCCTAGTGGTTAGAGCGTTGGACTAGTAGGCCATCATCTGGGTGGCAGCGTAGCCTAGTGGTTAGAGCGTTGGACTAGTAGGCCGTCATTTGGGTGGCAGCGTAGCCTAGTGGTTAGAGCGTTGGACTAGTAGGCCATCATCTGGGTGGCAGCGTAGCCTAGTGGTTAGAGCGTTGGACTAGTAGGCCATCATTTGGGTGGCAGCGTAGCCTAGTGGTTAGAGCGTTGGACTAGTAGGCCATCATTTGGGTGGCAGCGTAGCCTAGTGGTTAGAGCGTTGGACTAGTAGGCCATCATTTGGGTGGCAGCGTAGCCTAGTGGTTAGAGCGTTGGACTAGTAGGCCATCATTTGGGTGGCAGCGTAGCCTAGTGGTTAGAGCGTTGGACTAGTAGGCCATCATTTGGGTGGCAGCGTAGCCTAGTGGTTAGAGCGTTGGACTAGTAGGCCGTCATCTGGGTGGCAGCGTAGCCTAGTGGTTAGAGCGTTGGACTAGTAGGCCGTCATCTGGGTGGCAGCGTAGCCTAGTGGTTAGAGCGTTGGACTAGTAGGCCGTCATCTGGGTGGCAGCGTAGCCTAGTGGTTAGAGCGTTGGACTAGTAGGCCATCATTTGGGTGGCAGCGTAGCCTAGTGGTTAGAGCGTTGGACTAGTAGGCCATCATCTGGGTGGCAGCGTAGCCTAGTGGTTAGAGCGTTGGACTAGTAGGCCATCATTTGGGTGGCAGCGTAGCCTAGTGGTTAGAGCGTTGGACTAGTAGGCCATCATCTGGGTGGCAGCGTAGCCTAGTGGTTAGAGCGTTGGACTAGTAGGCCATCATCTGGGTGGCAGCGTAGCCTAGTGGTTAGAGCGTTGGACTAGTAGGCCATCATTTGGGTGGCAGCGTAGCCTAGTGGTTAGAGCGTTGGACTAGTAGGCCATCATCTGGGTGGCAGCGTAGCCTAGTGGTTAGAGCGTTGGACTAGTAGGCCATCATCTGGGTGGCAGCGTAGCCTAGTGGTTAGAGCGTTGGACTAGTAGGCCATCATCTGGGTGGCAGCGTAGCCTAGTGGTTAGAGCGTTGGACTAGTAGGCCGTCATTTGGGTGGCAGCGTAGCCTAGTGGTTAGAGCGTTGGACTAGTAGGCCATCATCTGGGTGGCAGCGTAGCCTAGTGGTTAGAGCGTTGGACTAGTAGGCCATCATTTGGGTGGCAGCGTAGCCTAGTGGTTAGAGCGTTGGACTAGTAGGCCATCATTTGGGTGGCAGCGTAGCCTAGTGGTTAGAGCGTTGGACTAGTAGGCCATCATTTGGGTGGCAGCGTAGCCTAGTGGTTAGAGCGTTGGACTAGTAGGCCATCATTTGGGTGGCAGCGTAGCCTAGTGGTTAGAGCGTTGGACTAGTAGGCCATCATTTGGGTGGCAGCGTAGCCTAGTGGTTAGAGCGTTGGACTAGTAGGCCATCATCTGGGTGGCAGCGTAGCCTAGTGGTTAGAGCGTTGGACTAGTAGGCCATCATTTGGGTGGCAGCGTAGCCTAGTGGTTAGAGCGTTGGACTAGTAGGCCATCATTTGGGTGGCAGCGTAGCCTAGTGGTTAGAGCGTTGGACTAGTAGGCCGTCATCTGGGTGGCAGCGTAGCCTAGTGGTTAGAGCGTTGGACTAGTAGGCCATCATCTGGGTGGCAGCGTAGCCTAGTGGTTAGAGCGTTGGACTAGTAGGCCATCATCTGGGTGGCAGCGTAGCCTAGTGGTTAGAGCGTTGGACTAGTAGGCCATCATTTGGGTGGCAGCGTAGCCTAGTGGTTAGAGCGTTGGACTAGTAGGCCGTCATTTGGGTGGCAGCGTAGCCTAGTGGTTAGAGCGTTGGACTAGTAGGCCATCATTTGGGTGGCAGCGTAGCCTAGTGGTTAGAGCGTTGGACTAGTAGGCCGTCATTTGGGTGGCAGCGTAGCCTAGTGGTTAGAGCGTTGGACTAGTAGGCCATCATTTGGGTGGCAGCGTAGCCTAGTGGTTAGAGCGTTGGACTAGTAGGCCATCATTTGGGTGGCAGCGTAGCCTAGTGGTTAGAGCGTTGGACTAGTAGGCCATCATCTGGGTGGCAGCGTAGCCTAGTGGTTAGAGCGTTGGACTAGTAGGCCATCATTTGGGTGGCAGCGTAGCCTAGTGGTTAGAGCGTTGGACTAGTAGGCCATCATTTGGGTGGCAGCGTAGCCTAGTGGTTAGAGCGTTGGACTAGTAGGCCGTCATTTGGGTGGCAGCGTAGCCTAGTGGTTAGAGCGTTGGACTAGTAGGCCATCATTTGGGTGGCAGCGTAGCCTAGTGGTTAGAGCGTTGGACTAGTAGGCCATCATTTGGGTGGCAGCGTAGCCTAGTGGTTAGAGCGTTGGACTAGTAGGCCATCATTTGGGTGGCAGCGTAGCCTAGTGGTTAGAGCGTTGGACTAGTAGGCCATCATCTGGGTGGCAGCGTAGCCTAGTGGTTAGAGCGTTGGACTAGTAGGCCATCATCTGGGTGGCAGCGTAGCCTAGTGGTTAGAGCGTTGGACTAGTAGGCCATCATTTGGGTGGCAGCGTAGCCTAGTGGTTAGAGCGTTGGACTAGTAGGCCGTCATCTGGGTGGCAGCGTAGCCTAGTGGTTAGAGCGTTGGACTAGTAGGCCGTCATCTGGGTGGCAGCGTAGCCTAGTGGTTAGAGCGTTGGACTAGTAGGCCGTCATCTGGGTGGCAGCGTAGCCTAGTGGTTAGAGCGTTGGACTAGTAGGCCATCATTTGGGTGGCAGCGTAGCCTAGTGGTTAGAGCGTTGGACTAGTAGGCCATCATCTGGGTGGCAGCGTAGCCTAGTGGTTAGAGCGTTGGACTAGTAGGCCATCATTTGGGTGGCAGCGTAGCCTAGTGGTTAGAGCGTTGGACTAGTAGGCCATCATCTGGGTGGCAGCGTAGCCTAGTGGTTAGAGCGTTGGACTAGTAGGCCATCATCTGGGTGGCAGCGTAGCCTAGTGGTTAGAGCGTTGGACTAGTAGGCCATCATTTGGGTGGCAGCGTAGCCTAGTGGTTAGAGCGTTGGACTAGTAGGCCATCATCTGGGTGGCAGCGTAGCCTAGTGGTTAGAGCGTTGGACTAGTAGGCCATCATCTGGGTGGCAGCGTAGCCTAGTGGTTAGAGCGTTGGACTAGTAGGCCATCATCTGGGTGGCAGCGTAGCCTAGTGGTTAGAGCGTTGGACTAGTAGGCCGTCATTTGGGTGGCAGCGTAGCCTAGTGGTTAGAGCGTTGGACTAGTAGGCCATCATCTGGGTGGCAGCGTAGCCTAGTGGTTAGAGCGTTGGACTAGTAGGCCATCATTTGGGTGGCAGCGTAGCCTAGTGGTTAGAGCGTTGGACTAGTAGGCCATCATTTGGGTGGCAGCGTAGCCTAGTGGTTAGAGCGTTGGACTAGTAGGCCATCATTTGGGTGGCAGCGTAGCCTAGTGGTTAGAGCGTTGGACTAGTAGGCCATCATTTGGGTGGCAGCGTAGCCTAGTGGTTAGAGCGTTGGACTAGTAGGCCATCATTTGGGTGGCAGCGTAGCCTAGTGGTTAGAGCGTTGGACTAGTAGGCCATCATCTGGGTGGCAGCGTAGCCTAGTGGTTAGAGCGTTGGACTAGTAGGCCATCATTTGGGTGGCAGCGTAGCCTAGTGGTTAGAGCGTTGGACTAGTAGGCCATCATTTGGGTGGCAGCGTAGCCTAGTGGTTAGAGCGTTGGACTAGTAGGCCGTCATCTGGGTGGCAGCGTAGCCTAGTGGTTAGAGCGTTGGACTAGTAGGCCATCATCTGGGTGGCAGCGTAGCCTAGTGGTTAGAGCGTTGGACTAGTAGGCCATCATCTGGGTGGCAGCGTAGCCTAGTGGTTAGAGCGTTGGACTAGTAGGCCATCATTTGGGTGGCAGCGTAGCCTAGTGGTTAGAGCGTTGGACTAGTAGGCCGTCATTTGGGTGGCAGCGTAGCCTAGTGGTTAGAGCGTTGGACTAGTAGGCCATCATTTGGGTGGCAGCGTAGCCTAGTGGTTAGAGCGTTGGACTAGTAGGCCGTCATTTGGGTGGCAGCGTAGCCTAGTGGTTAGAGCGTTGGACTAGTAGGCCATCATTTGGGTGGCAGCGTAGCCTAGTGGTTAGAGCGTTGGACTAGTAGGCCATCATTTGGGTGGCAGCGTAGCCTAGTGGTTAGAGCGTTGGACTAGTAGGCCATCATCTGGGTGGCAGCGTAGCCTAGTGGTTAGAGCGTTGGACTAGTAGGCCATCATTTGGGTGGCAGCGTAGCCTAGTGGTTAGAGCGTTGGACTAGTAGGCCGTCATTTGGGTGGCAGCGTAGCCTAGTGGTTAGAGCGTTGGACTAGTAGGCCGTCATTTGGGTGGCAGCGTAGCCTAGTGGTTAGAGCGTTGGACTAGTAGGCCATCATTTGGGTGGCAGCGTAGCCTAGTGGTTAGAGCGTTGGACTAGTAGGCCATCATTTGGGTGGCAGCGTAGCCTAGTGGTTAGAGCGTTGGACTAGTAGGCCATCATTTGGGTGGCAGCGTAGCCTAGTGGTTAGAGCGTTGGACTAGTAGGCCATCATTTGGGTGGCAGCGTAGCCTAGTGGTTAGAGCGTTGGACTAGTAGGCCATCATTTGGGTGGCAGCGTAGCCTAGTGGTTAGAGCGTTGGACTAGTAGGCCATCATTTGGGTGGCAGCGTAGCCTAGTGGTTAGAGCGTTGGACTAGTAGGCCATCATTTGGGTGGCAGCGTAGCCTAGTGGTTAGAGCGTTGGACTAGTAGGCCATCATCTGGGTGGCAACGTAGCCTAGTGGTTAGAGCGTTGGACTAGTAGGCCATCATTTGGGTGGCAGCGTAGCCTAGTGGTTAGAGCGTTGGACTAGTAGGCCATCATTTGGGTGGCAGCGTAGCCTAGTGGTTAGAGCGTTGGACTAGTAGGCCATCATTTGGGTGGCAGCGTAGCCTAGTGGTTAGAGCGTTGGACTAGTAGGCCATCATTTGGGTGGCAGCGTAGCCTAGTGGTTAGAGCGTTGGACTAGTAGGCCGTCATTTGGGTGGCAGCGTAGCCTAGTGGTTAGAGCGTTGGACTAGTAGGCCATCATTTGGGTGGCAGCGTAGCCTAGTGGTTAGAGCGTTGGACTAGTAGGCCGTCATTTGGGTGGCAGCGTAGCCTAGTGGTTAGAGCGTTGGACTAGTAGGCCATCATTTGGGTGGCAGCGTAGCCTAGTGGTTAGAGCGTTGGACTAGTAGGCCATCATTTGGGTGGCAGCGTAGCCTAGTGGTTAGAGCGTTGGACTAGTAGGCCATCATTTGGGTGGCAGCGTAGCCTAGTGGTTAGAGCGTTGGACTAGTAGGCCATCATTTGGGTGGCAGCGTAGCCTAGTGGTTAGAGCGTTGGACTAGTAGGCCATCATTTGGGTGGCAGCGTAGCCTAGTGGTTAGAGCGTTGGACTAGTAGGCCGTCATTTGGGTGGCAGCGTAGCCTAGTGGTTAGAGCGTTGGACTAGTAGGCCATCATTTGGGTGGCAGCGTAGCCTAGTGGTTAGAGCGTTGGACTAGTAGGCCATCATTTGGGTGGCAGCGTAGCCTAGTGGTTAGAGCGTTGGACTAGTAGGCCATCATTTGGGTGGCAGCGTAGCCTAGTGGTTAGAGCGTTGGACTAGTAGGCCGTCATCTGGGTGGCAGCGTAGCCTAGTGGTTAGAGCGTTGGACTAGTAGGCCATCATTTGGGTGGCAGCGTAGCCTAGTGGTTAGAGCGTTGGACTAGTAGGCCATCATTTGGGTGGCAGCGTAGCCTAGTGGTTAGAGCGTTGGACTAGTAGGCCATCATTTGGGTGGCAGCGTAGCCTAGTGGTTAGAGCGTTGGACTAGTAGGCCATCATTTGGGTGGCAGCGTAGCCTAGTGGTTAGAGCGTTGGACTAGTAGGCCATCATTTGGGTGGCAGCGTAGCCTAGTGGTTAGAGCGTTGGACTAGTAGGCCATCATCTGGGTGGCAGCGTAGCCTAGTGGTTAGAGCGTTGGACTAGTAGGCCATCATTGAAAATAAGAATTTGTTCTTAAAACTGCCTAGTTAAATAAAGGTGAAAAAAAATAAAGACAAACCTTTTAATTAAAACTGATAAATGAACGCACTTAGGAGCAAACGTCAGTGAGTGAAGTGAATGAAGATCACGTGACCGAGGAAAATATTGCCCTGGTTGAGGACAATATTGAAGTGAGTGACAATCAGGAACTTCATGAGAAATGAAAAATGGTTGTAATTGTTGGAACCATTAGACAGTTTGATGAAAGTATTGAGCAGAGGAGCTTATATACAGAACAGTTTAAATATTTTGTTCTTGTAAATGACATTGATCAGGACAACATTGTGCCTACATGTTTTAGTGTAACGGGGCCAAAGACATGTAATTTACTAGACAGCCTGCTACAGCCAGACAGATCAGGTAATAAGACGTATGGGGATATTGTGGAGATACTTAAAGGACATTTTTCACAGGAACCACTAGTTAATGCTGAAAGGTTCAGGTTCCACAGGAGACATCAGGAAGAGGGAGAATCAGTACCAATGTTTGCTGTTGCATTAAAGAAACTATCAGAACACTGAGTTGAATGGTGTTCTAAATGACATCATCAGAGACAGACTAGAATGCGGGCTACAGAGTGAAGACACACAAGAGACTGTTGACTGAAAGTCATCTGACCTTGACAAAGGACATTGAAATCAGTGTGTCCAGGAGGGGTTGGGGGTTGGATTGGGGTGGTCCAAGGAGGGGTTGGAGGGTGTGTTGGGGGATTGTCCCAGGAGGGGTTGGAGGGTGTGTTGGGGGATGGTCCCAGGAGGGGTTGGAGGGTGTGTTGATGCAGATCACATGAGTGATTGCATATGTGGTTTATTATAATTGTATTTACAGTGCCTTGCGAAAGAATTCAGCCCCCTTGAACTTTGCGACCTTTTGCCACATTTCAGGCTTCAAACATAAAGATATAAAACTGTATTTTTTTGTGAAGAATCAACAACAAGTGGGACACAATCATGAAGTGGAACGACATTTATTGGATATTTCAAACTTTTTTAACAAATCAAAAACTGAAAAATTGGGCATGCAAAATTATTCAGCCCCTTTACTTTCAGTGCAGCAAACTCTCTCCAGAAGTTCAGTGAGGATCTCTGAATGATCCAATGTTGACCTAAATGACTAATGATGATAAATACAATCCACCTGTGTGTAATCAAGTCTCCGTATAAATGCACCTGCACTGTGATAGTCTCAGAGGTCCGTTTAAAGCGCAGAGAGCATTATGAAGAACAAGGAACACACCAGGCAGGTCCGAGATACTGTTGTGAAGAAGTTTAAAGCCGGATTTGGATACAAAAAGATTTCCCAAGCTTTAAACATCCCAAGGAGCACTGTGCAAGCGATAATATTGAAATGGAAGGAGTATCAGACCACTGCAAGTCTACCAAGACCTGGCCGTTCCTCTAAACTTTCAGCTCATACAAGGAGAAGACTGATCAGAGATGCAGCCAAGAGGCCCATGATCACTCTGGATGAACTGCAGAGATCTACAGCTGAGGTGGGAGACTCTGTCCATAGGACAACAATCAGTCGTATATTGCACAAATCTGGCCTTTATGGAAGAGTGGCAAGAAGAAAGCCATTTCTTAAAGATATCCATAAAAAGTGTTGTTTAAAGTTTGCCACAAGCCACCTGGGAGACACACTAAACATGTGGAAGAAGGTGCTCTGGTCAGATGAAACCAAAATTGAACTTTTTGGCAACAATGCAAAACGTTATGTTTGGCGTAAAAGCAACACAGCTCATCACCCTGAACACACCATCCCCACTGTCAAACATGGTGGTGGCAGCATCATGGTTTGGGCCTGCTTTTCTTCAGCAGGGACAGGGAAGATGGTTAAAATTGATGGGAAGATGGATGGAGCCAAATACAGGACCATTCTGGAAGAAAACCTGATGGAGTCTGCAAAAGACCTGAGACTGGGACGGAGATTTGTCTTCCAACAAGACAATGATCCAAAACATAAAGCAAAATCTACAATGGAATGGTTCAAAAATAAACATATCCAGGTGTTAGAATGGCCAAGTCAAAGTCCAGACCTGAATCCAATCGAGAATCTGTGGAAAGAACTGAAAACTGCTGTTCACAAATGCTCTCCATCCAACCTCACTGAGCTCGAGCTGTTTTGCAAGGAGGAATGGGAAAGAAATTCAGTCTCTCGATGTGCAAAACTGATAGAGACATACCCCAAGCGACTTACAGCTGTAATCGCAGCAAAAGGTGGCGCTACAAAGTATTAACTTAAGGGGGCTGAATAATTTTGCACGCCCAATTTTTCAGTTTTTGATTTGTTAAAAAAGTTTGAAATATCCAATAAATGCCGTTCCACTTCATGATTGTGTCCCACTTGTTGTTGATCCTTCACAAAAAAATACAGTTTTATATCTTTATGTTTGAAGCCTGAAATGTGGCAAAAGGTCGCAAAGTTCAAGGGGGCCGAATACTTTCGCAAGGCACTGTAGCTGCAATAACTGCATTCCATAATATACTGATATATATTTTAACAGTATTGTGTCTCTAGCTGTATACATTCCTGCTGCTATTTGTTCTGATATACACTTCCGTTCAAAAGTTTGGGGTCACTTAGAAATGTTTTTGAAAGAAAAGCAATTTTTTGACCATTAAAATGAACATCAAATTGATCAGAAATACTGTGTCGACATTGTTAATGTTGTAAATGATTATTGTAGCTGGAAACGGCAGGTTTTTTTAATGGAAAATCTACATAGGAGTACAGAGTCCCATTATCAGCAACCATCACTCCTGTGTTCCAATGGCATGCTGTGTTAACTAATCCAAGTTTATAATTTTAAAAGGCTAATTGTTCCTTATAAAACCCTTTTGCAATTATGTTAGCACATCTAAAAACTATTGTCCTGATTAAAGAAGCAATAAAATGGCCTTCTTTAGACTAGATGAGTATCTGGAGCATCAGCATTTGTGGGTTCGATTTAGAGGCTCAAAATGGCCAGAAACAAAGATCTTTATTCTAAAACTCGTCAGCCTATTCTTGTTCAGAGAAATGAAGGCTATTCTATGCGAGAAACTGCCAAGAAACTGAAGATCTCGTACAATGCTGTGTACTACTCCCTTCACAGAACAGCGCAAATTGGCTCTAACCAGAATAGAAAGAGGAGTGGGAGGCCCCGGTGCACAATTGAGCAAGAGTACAAGTACATTAGAGTGTCTTGTTTGAGAAACACCCTCACAAGTCCTCAACTGGCAGCTTCATTAAATAATACCCGCAAAACACCAGTCTCAACGTCAACAGTGAAGAGGCGACTCTGGGATGGTGGCCTTCGAGGCAGAGTTGCAAAGAAAAAGCAATATCTCAGACTGGCCAATAAAAAAAGATTAAGATGGGTAAAAGAACACAGACACTGGACAGAGGAACTAGACACTCTAATGTACTTGTCCTCTTGCTCATCTGCTAACCATGTGTATGTGACCAGTAAAATCTGATTTTATTTATTTGTTCCTGGCACCAAACCTGTAAACATTCCTGTTAAAATGTAACTTCAGATACTCACCTGGATACATTTCTGCAGGAAACTTGGCAAGAAGATAAACACACAAACACTAAATGTTTCAACAGAAGTCAAGGGGTACATCTAAATGTGGTAAAGGAAAAACAAGGTCTGAAGAGTGGTTTCAAGAAATAAAAAGCAAGGAACAAGCTGTTTTTATCACATTGAATATGAACGTTGTAGTAGATTGGAGTGTATTTGTGTGTCAAAAAGAATATGCAGATAACTATTCATCCAAACAACTTGGCATAAGTCCTTGCCACAGTGCTGCTGCTTGTAGCTGGAGTTAGGTTGGGTTAAAGATGGGGTTAGGTTGGGTTAAAGATGGGGTTAGGTTGGGTTTAGGTTGGGTTAAAGATGAGGTTAGGTTGGGTTAAAGATGGGGTTAGGTTGGATTAAAGATGGGGTTAGGTTGGGTTTAGGTTGGGTTAAAGATGGGGTTAGGTTGGGTTAAAGATGGGGTTAGGTTGGGTTAGAGATGGGGTTAGGTTGGGTTAAAGATGGGGTTAGGTTGGGTTAGAGATGGGGTTAGGTTGGGTTAAAGATGGGGTTAGGTTGGGTTAGAGATGGGGTTAGGTTGGGTTAGAGATGGGGTTAGGTTGGGTTAAAGATGGGGTTAGGTTGGGTTAAAGATGGGGTTAGGTTGGGTTTAGGTTGGGTTAAAGATGGGGTTAGGTTGGGTTAAAGATGGGGTTAGATTGGGTTAGAGATGGGGTTAGGTTGGGTTAGAGATGGGGTTAGGTTGGGTTAAAGATGGGGTTAGGTTGGGTTAGAGATGGGGTTAGGTTGGGTTAAAGATGGGGTTAGGTTGGGTTAGATATGGGGTTAGGTTAGATATGGGGTTAGGTTGGGTTAGAGATGGGATTAGGTTGGGTTAGATATGGGGTTAGGTTGGGTTAGAGATGGGGTTAGAGATGGGGTTAGGTTGGGTTAGAGATGGGGTTAGGTTGGGTTAGAGATGGGGTTAGGTTGGGTTAGAGATGGGGTTAGGTTGGGTTAGAGATGGGGGTTAGGTTGGGTTAGAGATGGGGTTAGGTGGTGTTAGAGATGGGGTTAGGTTGGGTTAGAGATGGGGTTAGGTTGGGTTAAAGATGGGGTTAGGTTGGGTTAGAGATGGGGTTAGGTTGGGTTAGAGATGGGGTTAGGTTGGGTTAGAGATGGGGTTAGGTTGGGTTAGAGATGGGGTTAGGTTGGGTTAGAGATTGGGTTAGGTTGGGTTAGAGATGGGGTTAGGTTGGGTTAGAGATGGGGTTAGGTTGGGTTAAAGATGGGGTTAGAGATGGGGTTAGGTTGGGTTAGAGATGGGGTTAGGTTGGGTTAGAGATGGGGTTAGGTTGGGTTAGAGATGGGGTTAGGTTTAGCCAGCATGTGGATGGATCTGAGTCTAAGGATATATTTGAGTCTAAGTGTAACGGTTTTCTTCAAGGGAAGGAGAGGAGGACCAAAATGCAGCGTGGTTATTGTTAAGCATCTTAAATAAAGACGAAAACACGATACAAATACAACATAAGAAACCGTGACAAAACCGAAACAGTCCTAACTGGTGCAGAGAACACAGAGATAGGAAACAATCACCCACAAGATACCTAAAGAAAATGGCTGCCTAAATATGGTTCCCAATCAGAGACAACGATAAACACCTGCCTCTGATTGAGAACCACTCCAGGCAACCATAGACTTACCTAGAATACTCTACTAAACACAACCCCATAAATCTACAAAACCCCTAGATAAGACAAACACATAAATCACCCATGTCACACCCTGGCCTAACCAAAATAATAAAGAAAACACAGATAACTAAGGCCAGGACACTAAGGATATATAGTGTGAGGATATATAATAGAAAACACAGATAACTAAGGCCAGGACACTAAGGATATATAGTGTGAGGATATATAATAGAAAACACAGATAACTAAGGCCAGGACACTAAGGATATATAGTGTGAGGATATATAATAGAAAACACAGATAACTAAGGCCAGGACACTAAGGATATATAGTGTGAGGATATATAATAGAAAACACAGATAACTAAGGCCAGGACACTAAGGATATATAGTTTGAGGATATATAATAGAAAACACAGATAACTAAGGCCAGGGCACTAAGGATATATAGTGTGAGGATATATAATAGAAAACACAGATAACTAAGGCCAGGGCACTAAGGATATATAGTTTGAGGATATATAATAGAAAACACAGATAACTAAGGCCAGGGCACTAAGGATATATAGTGTGAGGATATATAATAGAAAACACAGATAACTAAGGCCAGGGCACTAAGGATATATAGTGTGAGGATATATAATAGAAAACACAGATAACTAAGGCCAGGACACTAAGGATATATAGTGTGAGGATATATAATAGAAAACACAGATAACTAAGGCCAGGACACTAAGGATATATAGTGTGAGGATATATAATAGAAAACACAGATAACTAAGGCCAGGACACTAAGGATATATAGTTTGAGGATATATAATAGAAAACACAGATAACTAAGGCCAGGACACTAAGGATATATAGTGTGAGGATATATAATAGAAAACACAGATAACTAAGGCCAGGACACTAAGGATATATAGTTTGAGGATATATAATAGAAAACACAGATAACTAAGGCCAGGACACTAAGGATATATAGTTTGAGGATATATAATAGAAAACACAGGTAACTAAGGCCAGGACACTAAGGATATATAGTTTGAGGATATATAATAGAAAACACAGATAACTAAGGCCAGGACACTAAGGATATATAGTGTGAGGATATATAATAGAAAACACAGATAACTAAGGCCAGGACACTAAGGATATATAGTTTGAGGATATATAATAGAAAACACAGATAACTAAGGCCAGGACACTAAGGATATATAGTGTGAGGATATATAATAGAAAACACAGATAACTAAGGCCAGGACACTAAGGATATATAGTGTGAGGATATATAATAGAAAACACAGATAACTAAGGCCAGGGCACTAAGGATATATAGTGTGAGGATATATAATAGAAAACACAGATAACTAAGGCCAGGACACTAAGGATATATAGTGTGAGGATATATAATAGAAAACACAGATAACTAAGGCCAGGACACTAAGGATATATAGTGTGAGGATATATAATAGAAAACACAGATAACTAAGGCCAGGACACTAAGGATATATAGTGTGAGGATATATAATAGAAAACACAGATAACTAAGGCCAGGGCACTAAGGATATATAGTGTGAGGATATATAATAGAAAACACAGATAACTAAGGCCAGGACACTAAGGATATATAGTGTGAGGATATATAATAGAAAACACAGATAACTAAGGCCAGGACACTAAGGATATATAGTGTGAGGATATATAATAGAAAACACAGATAACTAAGGCCAGGGCACTAAGGATATAGTGTGAGGATATATAATAGAAAACACAGATAACTAAGGCCAGGACACTAAGGATATATAGTGTGAGGATATATAATAGAAAACACAGATAACTAAGGCCAGGACACTAAGGATATATAGTGTGAGGATATATAATAGAAAACACAGATAACTAAGGCCAGGACACTAAGGATATATAGTGTGAGGATATATAATAGAAAACACAAATAACTAAGGCCAGGGCACTAAGGATATATAGTGTGAGGATATATAATAGAAAACACAGATAACTAAGGCCAGGGCACTAAGGATATATAGTTTGAGGATATATAATAGAAAACACAGATAACTAAGGCCAGGACACTAAGGATATATAGTTTGAGGATATATAATAGAAAACACAGATAACTAAGGCCAGGGCACTAAGGATATATAGTTTGAGGATATATAATAGAAAACACAGATAACTAAGGCCAGGGCACTAAGGATATATAGTTTGAGGATATATAATAGAAAACACAGATAACTAAGGCCAGGACACTAAGGATATATAGTTTGAGGATATATAATAGAAAACACAGATAACTAAGGCCAGGGCACTAAGGATATATAGTTTGAGGATATATAATAGAAAACACAGATAACTAAGGCCAGGACACTAAGGATATATAGTGTGAGGATATATAATAGAAAACACAGATAACTAAGGCCAGGGCACTAAGGATATATAGTTTGAGGATATATAATAGAAAACACAGATAACTAAGGCCAGGACACTAAGGATATATAGTGTGAGGATATATAATAGAAAACACAGATAACTAAGGCCAGGGCACTAAGGATATATAGTGTGAGGATATATAATAGAAAACACAGATAACTAAGGCCAGGACACTAAGGATATATAGTTTGAGGATATATAATAGAAAACACAGATAACTAAGGCCAGGGCACTAAGGATATATAGTTTGAGGATATATAATAGAAAACACAGATAACTAAGACCAGGACACTAAGGATATATAGTTTGAGGATATATAATAGAAAACACAGATAACTAAGGCCAGGACACTAAGGATATATAGTGTGAGGATATATAATAGAAAACACAGATAACTAAGGCCAGGACACTAAGGATATATAGTTTGAGGATATATAATAGAAAACACAGATAACTAAGGCCAGGGCACTAAGGATATATAGTGTGAGGATATATAATAGAAAACACAGATAACTAAGGCCAGGGCACTAAGGATATATAGTTTGAGGATATATAATAGAAAACACAGATAACTAAGGCCAGGACACTAAGGATATATAGTTTGAGGATATATAATAGAAAACACAGATAACTAAGGCCAGGACACTAAGGATATATAGTTTGAAGATATATAATAGAAAACACAGATAACTAAGGCCAGGGCACTAAGGATATATAGTTTAAGGATATATAATAGAAAACACAGATAACTAAGGCCAGGGCACTAAGGATATATAGTTTGAGGATATATAATAGAAAACACAGATAACTAAGGCCAGGGCACTAAGGATATATAGTGTGAGGATATATAATAGAAAACACAGATAACTAAGGCCAGGGCACTAAGGATATATAGTTTGAGGATATATAATAGAAAACACAGATAACTAAGGCCAGGGCACTAAGGATATATAGTGTGAGGATATATAATAGAAAACACAGATAACTAAGGCCAGGACACTAAGGATATATAGTGTGAGGATATATAATAGAAAACACAGATAACTAAGGCCAGGGCACTAAGGATATATAGTGTGAGGATATATAATAGAAAACACAGATAACTAAGGCCAGGACACTAAGGATATATAGTTTGAGGATATATAAAAGAAAACACAGATAACTAAGGCCAGGGCACTAAGGATATATAGTTTGAGGATATATAATAGAAAACACAGATAACTAAGGCCAGGGCACTAAGGATATATAGTTTGAGGATGTATAATAGAAAACACAGATAACTAAGGCCAGGGCACTAAGGATATATAGTTTGAGGATATATAATAGAAAACACAGATAACTAAGGCCAGGGCACTAAGGATATATAGTTTAAGGATATATAATAGAAAACACAGATAACTAAGGCCAGGACACTAAGGATATATAGTGTGAGGATATATAATAGAAAACACAGATAACTAAGGCCAGGACACTAAGGATATATAGTGTGAGGATATATAATAGAAAACACAGATAACTAAGGCCAGGACACTAAGGATATATAGTGTGAGGATATATAATAGAAAACACAGATAACTAAGGCCAGGACACTAAGGATATATAGTGTGAGGATATATAATAGAAAACACAGATAACTAAGGCCAGGGCACTAAGGATATATAGTGTGAGGATATATAATAGAAAACACAGATAACTAAGGCCAGGACACTAAGGATATATAGTTTGAGGATATATAATAGAAAACACAGATAACTAAGGCCAGGGCACTAAGGATATATAGTTTGAGGATATATAATAGAAAACACAGATAACTAAGGCCAGGGCACTAAGGATATATAGTTTGAGGATATATAATAGAAAACACAGATAACTAAGGCCAGGGCACTAAGGATATATAGTTTGAGGATATATAATAGAAAACACAGATAACTAAGGCCAGGGCACTAAGGATATATAGTGTGAGGATATATAATAGAAAACACAGATAACTAAGGCCAGGGCACTAAGGATATATAGTTTAAGGATATATAATAGAAAACACAGATAACTAAGGCCAGGGCACTAAGGATATATAGTTTAAGGATATATAATAGAAAACACAGATAACTAAGGCCAGGGCACTAAGGATATATAGTGTGAGGATATATAATAGAAAACACAGATAACTAAGGCCAGGGCACTAAGGATATATAGTTTGAGGATATATAATAGAAAACACAGATAACTAAGGCCAGGGCACTAAGGATATATAGTTTGAGGATATATAATAGAAAACACAGATAACTAAGGCCAGGGCACTAAGGATATATAGTTTGAGGATATATAATAGAAAACACAGATAACTAAGGCCAGGACACTAAGGATATATAGTTTGAGGATATATAATAGAAAACACAGATAACTAAGGCCAGGGCACTAAGGATATATAGTTTGAGGATATATAATAGAAAACACAGATAACTAAAGCCAGGGCGTGACACTAAGGATATATAGTTTGAGGATATATAATAGAAAACACAGATAACTAAGGCCAGGGCACTAAGGATATATATTGTGAGGATATATAATAGAAAACACAGATAACTAAGGCCAGGACACTAAGGATATATAGTTTAAGGATATATAATAGAAAACACAGATAACTAAGGCCAGGACACTAAGGATATATAGTTTAAGGATATATAATGAATTCTCTGTCTGTATTGGCCGGATTGAACCCTATTTCTAGTCCTGTAAACAGAGAGAGAACAACATACATGGATGTGTGTTTAACACGGTTTAATGCTTTTTCCTTCTTTTGTTACTGAAACATTTGAATCATATTCATTTGTAGCTCCCTCTGTATGGCAGGTTCTCAGTAGGTTTCTATAGTCCATTAACCTAACAGCCTGGCAGGCCTACACACACACACACACACACACACACACACACACACACACACACACACACACACACACACACACACACACACACACACACCAGAGGGAGAATGCAGAGACATTATCACCACCTTCCACTAGAGGGTGACTTCTTACATTCCTTCTTACATTCACGGTAACAAAATGAAACCCTGATGTCCTGTGTTCAGGAGTCTATTGAGTCTGTCATGAGAGGATGTGCTGTGGTGTTCATGAGTCTATTAAGTCTGTCATGAGAGGATGTGCTGTGGTGTTCAGGAGTCTATTGAGTCTGTCATGAGAGGATGTGCTGTGGTGTTCATGAGTCTATTAAGTCTGTCATGAGAGGATGTGCTGTGGTGTTCAGGAGTCTATTGAGTCTGTCGTGAGAGGATGTGCTGTGGTGTTCAGGAGTCTATTGAGTCTGTTGTGAGAGGATGTGCTGTGGGGTTCAGGAGTCTATTGAGTCTGTCATGAGAGGATGTGCTGTGGTGTTCATGAGTCTATTAAGTCTGTCATGAGAGGATGTGCTGTGGTGTTCAGGAGTCTATTGAGTCTGTCGTGAGAGGATGTGCTGTGGTGTTCAGGAGTCTATTGAGTCTGTCGTGAGAGGATGTGCTGTGGTGTTCAGGAGTCTATTGAGTCTGTCGTGAGAGGATGTGCTGTGGTGTTCAGGAGTCTATTGAGTCTGTCATGAGAGGATGTGCTGTGGTGTTCATGAGTCTATTAAGTCTGTCATGAGAGGATGTGCTGTGGTGTTCAGGAGTCTATTGAGTCTGTCGTGAGAGGATGTGCTGTGGTGTTCAGGAGTCTATTGAGTCTGTCGTGAGAGGATGTGCTGTGGTGTTCAGGAGTCTATTGAGTCTGTCGTGAGAGGATGTGCTGTGGTGTTCAGGAGTCTATTGAGTCTGTCGTGAGAGGATGTGCTGTGGGGTTCAGGAGTCTATTGAGTCTGTCATGAGAGGTTGTGCTGTGGGGTTCAGGAGTCTATTGAGTCTGTCGTGAGAGGATGTGCTGTGGTGTTCAGGAGTCTATTGAGTCTGTCGTGAGAGGATGTGCTGTGGTGTTCAGGAGTCTATTGAGTCTGTCGTGAGAGGATGTGCTGTGGTGTTCAGGAGTCTATTGAGTCTGTCGTGAGAGGATGTGCTGTGGGGTTCAGGAGTCTATTGAGTCTGTCATGAGAGGATGTGCTGTGGTGTTCAGGAGTCTATTGAGTCTGTCATGAGAGGATGTGCTGTGGTGTTCAGGAGTCTATTGAGTCTGTCATGAGAGGATGTGCTGTGGGGTTCAGGTGTATTTTGGAATGAAGCTTGACAGCATCATTGTGACATCACAGGCAGAGAGAGAGAGAGAGAGAGAGAGAGAGAGAGAGAGAGAGAGAGAGGACTTGATAACATTTAGTCTGCCTCCTCAGATGGCATCCTATTCCACTTAATGCACCACACAGCCCTACGGGCCCTAGTCAAAGGTAGTGCACTATGAAGGGAATAAGGTGCCATTTGGAATGGATCCTCAGACTTGAGTCACTGGTCCTGGCGACTGCTAGTTGTTCATACCGTATTGTTTTAATGATTAACCTTGTACTGCAGTGGGCTAAATCAGCGCCACACAGAGTGTTTCTGGGTAATCTGAAACAAATCTACTTTGAAACAAAAGTATACACCTCACACACATGGTGATGAGCTTGAACAGAAGAAGACCCACATGGTTATGGACTTGAACAGAAGAAGACCCACATGGTTATGGGCTTTAACAGAAGAAGACCCACATGGTTATGGGCTTGAACAGAAGAACACCCACATGGTTATGGGCTTTAACAGAAGAAGACCCACATGGTTATGGGCTTGAACAGAAGAAGACCCACATGGTTATGGGCTTGAACAGAAGAAGACCCACATGGTTATGGGCTTGAACAGAAGAAGACCCACATGGTTATGGGCTTGAACAGAAGAAGACCCACATGGTTATGGGCTTGAACAGAAGAAGTCCCACATGGTTATGGGCTTGAACAGAAGAAGACCCACATGGTTATGGGCTTAAAATGATTACCTTGTCAGATATAGAGTTGAAATATACTCCAATTTGATTTACATCCCAATACTATACTTTATATACATCACAGAAGACTGAAATATAACAAAACCAAACATTGTATTTTCTGATAAAAAAAATTAAATTCTGTTTATTAATTATGAAAAATGTTAGCCCTCCACTCATGAGGCCACTAGGTCATCTGACTGCAGGAAAGCGGTAGCTACACAGCGATTTTATTGTAAACCCATGGATTTTCTCATAAATAGGTTAAACTGGTTTTCTGATGATGCTTACCTTGGGTCAATGACACTAGACTTTAACAGATGTGATGGTATCCTGAGTCAATCAGTAACCAAATGACACAAAGGCACTTGACATTAGTGAGGTGAATAAACCTTTCCCAAGGTTCCTCTCTCAGCACATAGGAACATCTCACTGATTTCACAAGTTCTGGTTTTGAATTCAGGCTGCAAGGCAAGGATCCTACCAGTGATTATTAATGAATGATGTTGGTAGGATGTTGAAGTTGGGATAGTAGTAAGGATCCTACCAGTGATTATTAATGAATGATGTTGGTAGGATGTTGAAGTTGGGATAGTAGTAAGGATCCTACCAGTGATTATTAATGAATGATGTTGGTAGGATGTTGAAGTTGGGATAGTAGTAAGGATCCTACCAGGGATTATTTATGAATGATGTTGGTAGAACGTTGAAGTTGGGATAGTAGTAAAAGGCCGGTGTGTAAATGACTAAGATTCAAGCCTCCCATGAATTAGGGAGCTTTGTTTCATTATTGTGTGTTTATCTGTATGTTACCTTCCTGTAGTTGGCCATCTGGGAGGATTCTGTATGGAGGAATGGTCTAAGATCCCCCCCCAATGTGTTCTCCGACTCGTAAAACATTTAAGAAAAAGTCTTAGTGCTGTTATCCATGCAAGGTGGAGGCAGGTAGCCTAGTGGTTAGAGTGTAGGGGCGGCAGGCAGCCTAGTGGTTAGAGTGTAGGGGCGGCAGGTAGCCTAGTGGTTAGAGTGGTGGGGCGGCAGGTAGCCTAGTGGTTAGAGTGTCGGGGCGGCAGGTAGCCTAGTGGTTAGAGTGTAGGGGCGGCAGGTAGCCTAGTGGTTAGAGTGTAGGGGCGGCAGGTAGCCTAGTGGTTAGAGTGTAGGGGCGGCAGGCAGCCTAGTGGTTAGAGTGTAGGGGCGGCAGGCAGCCTAGTGGTTAGAGTGTAGGGGCGGCAGGTAGCCTAGTGGTTAGAGTGTAGGGGCGGCAGGCAGCCTAGTGGTTAGAGTGTAGGGGCGGCAGGTAGCCTAGTGGTTAGAGTGTAGGGGCGGCAGGCAGCCTAGTGGTTAGAGTGTAGGGGCGGCAGGCAGCCTAGTGGTTAGAGTGTAGGGGCGGCAGGTAGCCTAGTGGTTAGAGTGTAGGGGCGGCAGGCAGCCTAGTGGTTAGAGTGTAGGGGCGGCAGGTAGCCTAGTGGTTAGAGTGTAGGGGCGGCAGGCAGCCTAGTGGTTAGAGTGTAGGGGCGGCAGGTAGCCTAGTGGTTAGAGTGTAGGGGCAGCAGGTAGTCTAGTGGTTAGAGTGGTGGGGCAGCAGGTAGCCTAGTGGTTAGAGTGTAGGGGCAGGCAGGTAGCCTAGTGGTTAGAGTGTAGGGGCGGCAGGCAGCCTAGTGGTTAGAGTGTTGGGGCGGCAGGTAGCCTAGTTGTTAGAGTGTAGGGGCGGCAGGTAGCCTAGTGGTTAGAGTGTAGGGGCGGCAGGTAGCCTAGTTGTTAGAGTGTAGGGGCGGCAGGTAGCCTAGTGGTTAGAGTGTAGGGGAGGCAGGTAGCCTAGTGGTTAGAGTGTAGGGGCGGCAGGTAGCCTAGTGGTTAGAGTGTAGGGGCGGCAGGTAGCCTAGTTGTTAGAGTGTAGGGGCGGCAGGTAGCCTAGTGGTTAGAGTGTAGGGGAGGCAGGTAGCCTAGTGTTTAGAGTGTAGGGGCGGCAGGTAGCCTAGTGGTTAGAGTATAGGGGCGGCAGGTAGCCTAGTGGTTAGAGTGTAGGGGCGGCAGGTAGCCTAGTGGATAGAGTGTAGGGGCGGCAGGTAGCCTAGTGGTTAGAGTGTAGGGGCGGCAGGTAGCCTAGTGGTTAGAGTGTAGGGGCGGCAGGTAGCCTAGTGGTTAGAGTGTAGGGGCGGCAGGCAGCCTAGTGGTTAGAGTGTAGGGGCGGCAGGTAGCCTAGTGGTTAGAGTGTAGGGGCGGCAGGCAGCCTAGTGGTTAGAGTGTAGGGGCGGCAGGTAGCCTAGTGGTTAGAGTGTAGGGGCAGCAGGTAGTCTAGTGGTTAGAGTGGTGGGGCAGCAGGTAGCCTAGTGGTTAGAGTGTAGGGGCAGGCAGGTAGCCTAGTGGTTAGAGTGTAGGGGCGGCAGGCAGCCTAGTGGTTAGAGTGTTGGGGCGGCAGGTAGCCTAGTTGTTAGAGTGTAGGGGCGGCAGGTAGCCTAGTGGTTAGAGTGTAGGGGCGGCAGGTAGCCTAGTTGTTAGAGTGTAGGGGCGGCAGGTAGCCTAGTGGTTAGAGTGTAGGGGAGGCAGGTAGCCTAGTGGTTAGAGTGTAGGGGCGGCAGGTAGCCTAGTGGTTAGAGTATAGGGGCGGCAGGTAGCCTAGTGGTTAGAGTGTAGGGGCGGCAGGTAGCCTAGTGGTTAGAGTGTAGGGGCGGCAGGCAGCCTAGTGGTTAGAGTGTTGGGGCGGCAGGTAGCCTAGTTGTTAGAGTGTAGGGGCGGCAGGTAGCCTAGTGGTTAGAGTGTAGGGGCGGCAGGTAGCCTAGTGGTTAGAGTGTAGGGGCGGCAGGCAGCCTAGTGGTTAGAGTGTTGGGGCGGCAGGTAGCCTAGTTGTTAGAGTTTAGGGGCGGCAGGTAGCCTAGTGGTTAGAGTGTAGGGGCGGCAGGTAGCCTAGTTGTTAGAGTGTAGGGGCGGCAGGTAGCCTAGTGGTTAGAGTGTAGGGGAGGCAGGTAGCCTAGTGTTTAGAGTGTAGGGGCGGCAGGTAGCCTAGTGGTTAGAGTATAGGGGCGGCAGGTAGCCTAGTGGTTAGAGTGTAGGGGCGGCAGGTAGCCTAGTGGATAGAGTGTAGGGGCGGCAGGTAGCCTAGTGGTTAGAGTGTAGGGGCGGCAGGTAGCCTAGTGGTTAGAGTGTAGGGGCGGCAGGTAGCCTAGTGGATAGAGTGTAGGGGCGGCAGGTAGCCTAGTGGTTAGAGTGTAGGGGCGGCAGGTAGCCTAGTGGTTAGAGTGTAGGGGCGGCAGGTAGCCTAGTGGTTAGAGTGTAGGGGCGGCAGGCAGCCTAGTGGTTAGAGTGTAGGGGCGGCAGGTAGCCTAGTGGTTAGAGTGTAGGGGCGGCAGGCAGCCTAGTGGTTAGAGTGTAGGGGCGGCAGGTAGCCTAGTGGTTAGAGTGTAGGGGCAGCAGGTAGTCTAGTGGTTAGAGTGGTGGGGCAGCAGGTAGCCTAGTGGTTAGAGTGTAGGGGCAGGCAGGTAGCCTAGTGGTTAGAGTGTAGGGGCGGCAGGCAGCCTAGTGGTTAGAGTGTTGGGGCGGCAGGTAGCCTAGTTGTTAGAGTGTAGGGGCGGCAGGTAGCCTAGTGGTTAGAGTGTAGGGGCGGCAGGTAGCCTAGTTGTTAGAGTGTAGGGGCGGCAGGTAGCCTAGTGGTTAGAGTGTAGGGGAGGCAGGTAGCCTAGTGGTTAGAGTGTAGGGGCGGCAGGTAGCCTAGTGGTTAGAGTATAGGGGCGGCAGGTAGCCTAGTGGTTAGAGTGTAGGGGCGGCAGGTAGCCTAGTGGTTAGAGTGTAGGGGCGGCAGGCAGCCTAGTGGTTAGAGTGTTGGGGCGGCAGGTAGCCTAGTTGTTAGAGTGTAGGGGCGGCAGGTAGCCTAGTGGTTAGAGTGTAGGGGCGGCAGGTAGCCTAGTGGTTAGAGTGTAGGGGCGGCAGGCAGCCTAGTGGTTAGAGTGTTGGGGCGGCAGGTAGCCTAGTTGTTAGAGTTTAGGGGCGGCAGGTAGCCTAGTGGTTAGAGTGTAGGGGCGGCAGGTAGCCTAGTTGTTAGAGTGTAGGGGCGGCAGGTAGCCTAGTGGTTAGAGTGTAGGGGAGGCAGGTAGCCTAGTGTTTAGAGTGTAGGGGCGGCAGGTAGCCTAGTGGTTAGAGTATAGGGGCGGCAGGTAGCCTAGTGGTTAGAGTGTAGGGGCGGCAGGTAGCCTAGTGGATAGAGTGTAGGGGCGGCAGGTAGCCTAGTGGTTAGAGTGTAGGGGCGGCAGGTAGCCTAGTGGTTAGAGTGTAGGGGCGGCAGGTAGCCTAGTGGTTAGAGTGTAGGGGCAGGCAGGTAGCCTAGTGGTTAGAGTATAGGGGCGGCAGGTAGCCTAGTGGTTAGAGTGTAGGGGCGGCAGGTAGCCTAGTGGTTAGAGTGTAGGGGCGGCAGGTAGCCTAGTGGTTAGAGTGTAGGGGCGGCAGGTAGCCTAGTGGTTAGAGCGTTGGGCCAGTAACCGAAAGGTTGCAAGATCGAATCTCTGAGCTGACAAGGAAAGAACCTGTCGTTCTGTCCCTGAACAAGGCAGTTAACCCCTGTTCCTAGACCAGTTAACCCCCTGTTCCTAGACCAGTTAACCCCCTGTTCCTAGACCAGTTAACCCCCTGTTGCTAGACCAGTTAACCCACTGTTCCTAGACCAGTTAACCCACTGTTCCTAGACCAGTTAACCCACTGTTCCTAGACCAGTTAACCCACTGTTCCTAGACCAGTTAACCCCCTGTTCCTAGAACAGTTAACCCCCTGTTCCTAGACCAGTTAACCCCCTGTTCCTAGACCAGTTAACCCACTGTTCCTAGACCAGTTAACCCCCTGTTCCTAGACCAGTTAACCCCCTGTTCCTAGACCAGTTAACCCCCTGTTCCTAGACCAGTTAACCCCCTGTTCCTAGAACAGTTAACCCCCTGTTCCTAGGCCGTCATTAAAAATAAGAATTTGTTCTTAACTGACTTGCCTAGTTAAATAAATTGGGGGAAAGGTGAGGTGTTGAAGGGGAATAATTTTTGGCCCCTACCTTTTTGAGAAAATAAGTATTCCTTTCTTAAACAAAATCTCTTTCTCTGAGCAATTGTATTAGTTTAAAATCATTTAATTGTCCCATTTTGTTTGAGCATGCAATATATTTCAGTCTTTGAATCATGTCTTTTATACAGTCATTATTGCTACTTTTTATCAAGGCTGTCAATAATTTGGGACCCAACTGTATACTTCAAAATTAGAGATATGTTGAAACTGGATCCATCATAATGATTCTACATGTTATAGTATGAACCTGGATCATCATAATGATTCTACATGTTATAGTATGAACCTGGATCATCATAATGATTCTACATGTTATAGTATGAACCTGGATCATCATAATGATTCTACATGTTATAGTATGAACCTGGATCATCATAATGATTCTACATGTTATAGTATGAACCTGGATTCATCATAATGATTCTACATGTTATAATATGCCATGGCCTTTCCAGGCCAAAGGTTAAACTATTGTTATGTTTATGATATATTATGGTGTTGTGTCACTAGACTTTGACCAGATATTATTGCATCCAAAGTTCAACTGTACATAGAACATACAGAGCCACTTGTCATCAGGAAGGTGATCTCTCAGCGCAACGGAAAATATCTCAATGACTTGAGTTCTGGTTGTGAATTCAGGAAACAAGGTAAGACTCTTCCCAGGGATTATTGTGAAGTGTGTAGAGACATTAAGTGTATGTTGTTATTTTACTAGTGAATGAAATTAAAACAATCAGATCTAACCGTCCATTTCACCTGCGACAGCTACGTGACAGTTCAATCATACAAAATGGCGCTGACTGGGTGTTGACGATAAAAATCTGAAACATATTGTTCGTATATCGTATTATAGGATTCGTATATCTGGTTATTTTACAATTTGTAAAAATGTTAATGTGTCATAGTTCTAAATCATCTGACAGAATATCAGAACATGTTGTTTTCATAATTACAGTGAGCTCCTACTTCTTATGTAATTTGGTATGAAACCATTGAACATACTTCTCTTAACATTGTTATTCTGAATTAAATGTAGTAATAGTATAATAATAGCATAGCTGTTGAACAAAGCAACACACTAGAATGAGTGAAATGATTAACAGAGAAAGTGAGACATTATTATCAATAGTTTCTCTACATGGAGAAGAGGTGAAACATATCAGTCACCACTACATGTTCATGTGATGCATTAAATCACCTGACTGTTTGGATGTGTCTGTTAGGAAATGTTTTATTTCTGAGAGATAATGGATGAAAGAGAATAATTTAACTTCAATAATTATTTGTCACTGTGTTAACCACAACCAACATGTTGGATCTCTGTTTAGGGGTCAGTGCTCTGAAATGAGTCTCTCTGGGGAGAAAGAGGAGGGGGGTCCTGTCTCTAAAATGAGTCTCTCTGGGGAGAAAGAGGAGGGGGTCCCTGTCTCTAAAATGAGTCTCTCTGGGGAGAAAGAGGAGGGGGTCCCTGTCTCTAAAATGAGTCTCTCTGGAGAACATGACACCAAAGCTAAGAGGTGAGATGACAATGTTGTTTAAGAACTTATAAAGAGTTTATTTCTAAAACCTTATATCAACAACAAAAAATTGCATGTTATTTTTCATCAGAAACGATTGCTTATGGGGAACCTTCATGTGTCTGTAAAATATTGATGTTCTAAGATTTTAATTCATTGATTTGTGGATGAATTTTTGTTTTGCAAAACACTATATTGCTGGAATGAAATGTTTGTATCCTGTATATTTGACGGTTATATGTGGTTGTCTCAACAGCACACACACACACACACATCTTTGCCAGCATACACACACACACATCTATATAATTTTTGCATGACACAATAATTTTTCCTACTCTTATTTATTGCCTAATATAATTATTAGGCAATAGGGGAATAACGGAATTCGTTACAGTGTTGAGACACCAAAGTTTATTGTTCCATTAGCTTTTTTCTTTACGGTCAGGGACAGTATGAGTGTAGCCAGATCCTTTTCACTCGCTATCCTTGTTTCATTTTGTGGTGACAGACGAACAACCTGCTAGCTAGTCAAGTTAGTCGGTACAGCTAGGTAAGCTACTGTTGACTAACCCCATTCTGTACAAATTTGTGTAACCTCAAATTCAAACGAGGCTGCAATGGAAACTAGTGTGACTGTAGCGACTGTGTTGGCATCAAAATCTGGGATGTTGAACAACGTTTCTATTCAAGCATTGATTGACATCAAATCAAATCAAATCAAATTTATTTATATAGCCCTTCGTACATCAGCTGATATCTCAAAGTGCTGTACAGAAACCCAGCCTAAAACCCCAAACAGCAAGCAATGCAGGTGTAGAAGCACGGTGGCTAGGAAAAACTCCCTAGAAAGGCCAATACCTAGGAAGAAACCTAGAGAGGAACCAGGCTATGTGGGGTGGCCAGTCCTCTTCTGGCTGTGCCTGGTGGAGATTATAACAGAACATGGTCAAGATGTTCAATGTTCATAAATGACCAGCATGGTCGAATAATAATAAGGCAGAACAGTTGAAACTAGAGCAGCAGCACAGTCTTCTGAAATGTCATTCATGGTCTTATGCTACTATCTATTGGAATTATTTAGCAACTGCAGTAGTACTGAATAATTGGTAATTCCTTACTAAAGTAGGAGTTACCCAGAATTGCAAAATGTTAAATTGTCTAATTCATTTTACCACTTACAAGCTTGCAATAACCATGTATAACATAAAACAATGAAACTGTCATAAACCAAAAACACCATACATTTAGTTCATTATATATAAATGTTTATTTAGATGGGTGACACCACTGTAGACAAAGAAGAGCTCTGCAGTAGGTGTACCAAAACATTCAAGGATCATTTTCTGAAAAGTGAGGTTTCAAGTTTATCATCTTCCAAAGCAGAATTACTTTCCCATTGTTCCTCAACTGTAGTGTCTGATAACATTTTCTAGCTCTGAGTCTCTACTTTAATCCAATGTAAAATAAACACCATTTATAATGTTGCTACATAAGACTGAATCTAGCCAGTCAGTAACATTTGACTGTATAAAACCGAGCAGTACTATTTCTCTGAAAGTGTGACATTTAGCAATAAAACATGATTATTTGTCTTGATTTAAAACCAACACATGGCTGTCATTAAACAATCGCATGTCATGATTAGCTAGTAAAAAAACACATCTATCACTTTTATAATTTCTTTAAACAATAACATCTAATTTACCAACTTTTCTGAAAATGGATATATAGCGATTTGGAATGAAACTATTATTATGTTTCCCCCTCTGAGTTCAGAGTAGATGAGAGATGTAATGTTTGTCTTTGTTGTGTTGAAGTCCAATCAAGCAGGAGAGACCAACCTCTCCTGTACCCAGCTGTGTGTCCATGAAGAGTGACCTGTCAATGGATAATTTGATAGACTTCAGAGAGGGAGATTATTCTACTGAACAAAGGTAAGAAGAACTCATGGGTCCTGGTCGGTGAGTTAAACAACACTGTCTCTAGTCATTTCTCCTCTCCCATATTCCCATTTATTCTTGTTGTTTTCTAAATCCATAGGCTAATCCTTTTTCCCATTTTCATAGTCCTAAAGCAATCTTAAACAAACACGACATTCCCTCCCTGTGTGTGTGTGTGTGTGTGTGTGTGTGTGTGTGTGTGTGTGTGTGTGTGTGTGTGTGTGTGCCCTCCCTGGTTGAGGAAATGTAATTTCATGTTTTGTCCACAGAACCCAACAGGAGACATCAGAGTCAGTGATTCTCAGTGGTCAGTCTTCCCAGAGTCATCAAACAGACCTGGCCTCCATATTCAGTGTATGTGGTCCTGTTATGTACAATTGTTTTTGTTTACCTCAAGTAAAGTTGATCTGTCAATCATTCATTAATGTGTTAATGAGAAAGTATTTCTTCTCTTGCTTAAATTATTTACTTTATTTATTTCAGTTGCTTGAAGAGAATATTATCACATTTGTGAAGAACGAGCTGAAGAGGTACAAGAGGATTCTTAGTCCGGAACTCCCACAAGGCTTTGAGAGTCAGAAGCAGGATAAGGAAGTGGATGCTGAAGATGAGAAGCAGGAGAGTAGTGCCAGAGAGGGGGCTCTGAAGATCACACTGCACGTCCTGAGGAAAATGAACCAGAAGGAGCTTGCTGACACACTGGAGAAAAGTAAGAGCTGTCTGCCTCATGTTGAATGCTGTTTTACAACAAACATTTAAAAGCTGAAACTAAAGTACAGCTATTGTAGCCATGTAACTCAATTATATTGTAGAAGCCTTAACACAACACCTAGTGACCTCATCAAGTAGCAGCAGCGATGTGTTGATTAATTTAGACAGGAGAGACAGAGGAGAGAGAGAGAGAAAGACAGTGATAGATAGACAACATTAATGATACTGTCTGCAATATGAATAATAATAATATAATCAGTCACTCCAGCGTGTAATGCATTATGAAATCATTTACACATTTATACGGGCAGTTAAGAGAATAATGTTTTATAATGTACACCTTATAACAGTCCTACAGTATTAAAACAGACGTAACATTAATATCCTCCTATAATGTACACCTTATAACACAGTCCTACAGTATTAAAACAGACGTAACATTAATATCCTCTGTGTTATTTCTTCATTCAGATGAACTTGCTGTGATTTGCCAACGTGAACTCAAATCTAATCTAAAGAAGAAGTTTCAATGTGTATTTGAGGGGATCGCTAAACAAGGAAACCCAACACTTCTCAATAAGATCTACACAGAGCTCTACATCACAGAGGGTGGAACAGGAGAGGTCAATAATGAACATGAGCTGAGACAGATTGAGACAACAATCAGGAAACAAGCAAGACCAGAGACTGCAATCAAATGTAATGACATCTTCAAACCCTTAACTGGACAAGACAAACTTATCAGAACTGTGCTGACAAAGGGAGTTGCTGGCATTGGAAAAACAGTCTCTGTGCAGAAGTTCATTCTGGACTGGGCTGAAGGAAAAGCAAATCAGGATGTCCAATTTGTATTTTCATTCCCTTTTCGGGAGCTGAATATGATGAAAGAGAAAAAACACACTTTGATTGAACTTCTCAATCACTTCTCAATGGAAACCAAAGAATCAAGAATCTCCAACCACGACAAGAACAAAGTTCTGTTCATCTTTGATGGTCTGGATGAGTGCCGACTGCCCCTAGACTTCCAGAACAACGAGATCTGTTGTGACGTCACCAAGTCAACCTCAGTGGATGTTCTGCTGACAAATCTCATCAAGGGAAACCTGCTTCCCTCTGCTCTCCTCTGGATAACTACCCGACCTGCAGCAGCCAATCAGATCCCCCCTGAGTGTGTTGACCAGGTGACAGAGGTACGAGGGTTCAATGACCCACAGAAGGTGGAGTACTTCAGGAGAAGATTCAGTGATAAGGACCTGGCCAGCAGAATCATCTCACACATAAAGACATCAAGGAGCCTCCACATCATGTGCCACATTCCAGTCTTCTGTTGGATTTCTGCAACAGTCCTTGAAGACATGCTGAAACGTAAGAGAGAAGAGGTGCCCAAGACTCTGACTGAGATGTACACACACCTTGTGGTGTTTCATACTAAACAGAAGAATGAAAAGTATCTTGGGAAAGAAGAGACAGGTCCACACTGGAATAAAGAAAGCATTCTGTCACTGGGAAAACTGGCTTTTCAACAGCTTGTGAAGGGCAATCTGATTTTCTATGAAGAAGACCTGAAAGAGGCTGGCATTGATGTCAATGAAGCCTCAGTGTACTCAGGATTGTGCACACAGCTCTTTAAAGAGGAATGTGGGCTGTACCAGGACAAGGTGTACTGCTTCGTGCATCTGAGCATTCAGGAGTTTCTGGCTGCTGTATATGTGTTCCTCTCATTCATCAACAACAATGAGAATCTAATGGCCGAACCTCAAACAACATCCAGCAACGATTGTCTACTGAAGCCTGAAGTTACTGTCTACAAGAGTGCTGTGGATAAAGCCTTACAAAGTGAGACGGGAAACCTGGACCTTTTCCTCCGCTTCCTTCTGGGCCTCTCAATGGAGTCCAATCAGAAGCACTTACGAGGTCTACTGACAAAGACAGGAAGCAGTTCACAGAGCCATGAAGAAACAGTCAATTACATCAAGGAGAAGATCAGTGAGAATCCCTCTCCAGAGAGGTGCATCAATCTGTTCCACTGTCTGAATGAACTGAATGACCATTCTCTAGTGGAGGAGATCCAAAGGTACCTGAGCTCAGGAAGTGTCTCCAGTGATGAACTCTTACCTGCACAGTGGTCAGCTCTGGTCTTTGTGTTGCTGACTTCAGAAAAGGAGCTGGATGTGTTTGACCTGAAGAAATACTCCAGATCAGAGGAAGGTCTTCTGAGGCTGCTGCCAGTGGTCAAAGCCTCCAGATCTGCTCTGTGAGTAAATACAAATACATTTAAGTACTAATCATCAGGAAGAAATGTTCACTTTCTTCAGAAAAATATATTGAATCAATGCATTGGTGTTCAAATTGTATAACAATACGACAATACAATTCAGGGAGACGGAAGGTAAATCTATATGTTGTTTGGTAGAATAAACCAAATGGATCTGTCATTGTCCTTCTACACTACTGGTTTTAAATGAACAGTGTTTTTGTGAAATCATGATGATCTCTTTCTCAGGCTGTCAGGCTGTGGAGTCACAGAGGAAGGCTGTGCTTCTCTGGTCTCAGCTCTGAAGTCAAACCCCTCACACCTGAGAGAGCTGGATCTGAGTAACAATGACCTGAAGGATTCAGGAGTGAAGCTGCTCTCTGATGGACTTGGGAATCCCCACTGTAAACTGGAGACTCTGAGGTCAGTGTTCCTGTAGTTGGTCAACAAGTGACAACTGTTCACCAGATCCACTATGTGTTTACCAGACACACATATTCCACACAATATCTGTTTGGACAGTGAAGTTTAGAGTTTTAAATGTGTCTCTATGCTCCAGCATTTAGGATTTGAGATATTATGTTTCATATTAGGCGGCAGTACAGAATGTCACCTTTGTTTTTAAGGTACTCATAAAAATATGTTTTAGCTTTTAGAAATGAAAGCACTTCATGGACCTAGTTCTCCCATTTGAAGAAGTACTAAAATGGTATTTTTTAAAGCTAACATCAGAGGTGAAGGTCTGGTCAGTCTACTCAGATATTTGTACAATACATTTCTCTCTCTTCAAGCCATATGATCATTTCTAATAATGATACATTCATTCAATTATGAATAGATATGGCAGGTTTTAGGACACTGATGTATCTGAATATGTTGAAAAATATATACTGCCACTATTTTCACTACCAAATAATAGCAGTGTGGTTTAAATATGATTTGACTCTTTGCAGGCTGTCAGGCTGTCAAGTCACAGAGGAAGGCTGTGCTTCTCTGGTCTCAGCTCTGAAGGCAAACCCCTCACACCCGAGAGAGCTGGATCTGAGTAACAATGACCTGAAGGATTCAGGAGTGAAGCTTCTCTCTGCTGGACTGGGGAATCCCCACTGTAGACTGGAGACTCTGAGGTCAGTATTCCTGTAGTTGGTCAACAAATGATAACTGTTCACCAGATCCACATGTGTTTACCAGACACATAGTCCAAATCATATGTGTGTTTACATTGAAGTTTACAGTTTTAAATTTGGTGTTATACTCCAGCATTTTGGATTTGAGATCAAATGTTTCACATTAGACGACAGTACAGGATGTCACCTTTTAATTAGAGGTTAATGGTGAGAGGTTAGTATGTTTTGTTGTAGCCTCTGTAACTCTCTCACTCGTTATTATTAATGATTCATTCATGATCTTTCTCAAGTCACAGGCTTGATGTAGTCATTGAAGAAAGAAAGAATATGGGACCAAATACAATTATTTTGACTACTTGAATACACTATAAGTGAATTGGTCAGAATACTTATGGCTTCTCCAAATAGGGGGATTAGATACATAAGGGCTTTCATTTCTAAACGGTGAAACAGATATGTATGAAAATACCCTCAAATGAAAGGTGACACTATATACTGTCACCTCATGTGAAACATTAGACCTCAAATCCAAAATGTTGGAGTACAGATCCACATTTAAAATGTTATCTTCACTGTCAAAATAGATATGTACTGAGTATACAGTCCACACCAATCTAAATCTGATACCTCACTGTCTGTCTTTTAACTGATACTGCTTTTTAAACTGGTCTGGTCAGTCTACTCAAATATGTGAATGTTAGGAATTTTATGAATAATGACTAAACAATATTTACATTTAAATAGAACTATAACTAATTAAACTCTACCCTGTTTTACAGTATCTGATTAATAATGTTAGTTCCTAAGAAAGAGGTTATGTAGCATGGATAAGGGGTAATTGGAAATGATAACCATTGTGTAGGGAGGAATGTATGTGTGTGTGTCTAAAGTAAGCAAAGAGGGTCATTAACCTATGTTTGAACCGACTCAGCTATAACTCTGTGGCGATCAAATAAGACAGCGAGAGCCCCTCCAGGTTTTCCTTATCTGGAACTGTCTGCTAAGTGGTAATAAACTATGGTGAGACTTCAGGAGTTAATCCAGATATAGTGTGTGTCAGGTATGTGCGCTAGTGAGTTGGAATTAACTTTTGAACCTGCTTTGTCCTGGTCGAGAGGAGGAGATACATTTTATAACCTATGACGTCATATGTGATATATATGCTGTTGTACATGGTTCTATGAGCAGCGCTCTCGAGAATAAATGCTATTGGCTAATTTTGATAGACTGGTCTCTATCTATTTTATGGCAAATGACGATCTTACAAATTCTTAGAAACAGACAGAGTGATTTAAATTGAATTGGTTAATTTTTTTTATTTTTACCTTTATTTAACCAGGCAAGTCAGTTAAGAACACATTCTTATTTTCAATGACGGCCTGGGAACAGTGGGTTAACTGCCTGTTCAGGGGCAGAACGACAGATTTGTACCTTGTCAGCTCGGGGGTTTGAACTCGCAACCTTCCGGTTACTAGTCCAATGCTCTAACCACTAGGCTACGCTAATGAATATATATATAGGAATTGTTAAATTCCTTTGACAGTGAACTACACATTTGTCTCTCTTCAAGCAATATTATGATCATTTATAATAATGATACATTCATTTCTGAATAGATATGGCAGGTTTCAGGACACTGATATGTGAATGTGTTGAAAAAATATGCTGCCACTATTTTCAACACCAAAGAATAGCAGTGTGTTTTTAATATGATTTGACTCTTTGCAGGCTGTCAGGCTGTCTAGTCACAGAGGAAGGCTGTGTTTCTCTGGTCTCAGCTCTGAAGTCAAACCCCTCACACCTGAGAGAGCTGGATCTGAGTAACAATGACCTGAAGGATTCAGGAGTGGAGCTGCTCTCTGCTGGACTGGGGAATCCCCACTGTAAACTGGAGACTCTGAGGTCAGTATTCCTGTAGTTGGTCAACAAGAGGGGGAGATCAAGCTGATCCTAACTTGTCAATAATCAACTTACTGGCTTTCTTGATGTCTATAGTATTCTCTCTGGAATGCAATCTAGTTTCTACTCAGGTTATGGATTTGTTATTACAACCTTCCTTAAAGGTCCTCAATGATGTCACCATTGCCCTTGATTAATAGCAATGTTGTGATGCTATTTTTATTGTCTTGGCCAAAGCTTTTGATAAGGTAGACCATTCCATTCTTGAGGGCCGTCTAAGGAGTATTGGTGTCTGAGGGGTCTTTGGCCTGGTTTGCTAACTACATCTCTCAGAGTGCAGTGTATAAAGTCAGAAAGAGGCTTGATCCTAGACCCCACGCTCTTCTCAATTTACATCAACAACATAGCTCAGGCAGTAGGAAGCTCTCTCATCCATGTATATGCTCTATATACAGTCTTATACTCAGCTGGCCCCTCACCGGATTTTGTGTGAAACGCTCTACAACAATGCTTTCTTAGTGTTTAATAAGCTTTCTCTGTCCATAACGTTGTTCTGAACACCTCCTGAACACCTCATGTGGTTTGGTAAGAAGAACGCCCCTCACCCCACAGGTGTAATTACTACCTCTGAGGATTTAGAGCTTGAGGTAGTCACATCATACAAGTACTTGGGAGTATGGCTAGACAGTAAACTGTCCTCTCAGCACATATCAAAGCTGCAGGCTAAAGTTAAATCTAGACCAATAATGTTTTTACCATGTTGTGCTGCTGCCATGTTGTGCTGCTGCCATGGTGTGTTGCTACTATGTTGTTGTCATGTTGTGTTGCTACCATGCTGTGTTGTCATGTGTTGCTGCCTTGCTATATTGTTGTCTTAGGTCTCTCTTTATGTAGTGTTGCAGTGTCTCTCTTGTCATGATGTGTGTTTTGTCCTATATCTATATTTATATTTAATCCCAGCCCCCGTCCCCACAGGAGGCCTTTTGCCTTTTAGTAGGCCGTCAATAGAAATAAGATTTTGTTCTTAATAACTGACTTGTCTTGTTAACCTTTTGCGTGTAGGGGGCAGTATTTGTTTTTTTGGCTAAAAAACATACCCATTTGAAACTGCCTATTTCTCAGCCCCAGTGTTGCGGTGTCTCCCTTTTCCTGATGTATGTTTGTCATATATATATATATATATTGTTTTTAATTTAAAAAACAATAATAATTTAATCCCAGCCCTCGTCCCCGCAGGAGGCCTTTTGGTAGGCCGTCGTTGTAAATAAGAGTTGGTTCTTAACTGATTTTCCGAGTTAAATAAAAGTGAGAACTGTTCACCAGATCCAGATGTGTTTACCAAGCACACATAGTCCACAGCATATATGTTTGTAAAATGCTCCAGCATTTTGGATTTGAGATCAAATGGTTCATCTTAGGCAACAGTATATAATGTCACCTTTTATTTGAGGATATTTCATACATTCGATCTGTGTTACTGTTTAGAAATGAAAACACTTTGTGTCTAGTTTCCCATTTGAAAAATGGAATCATTTGGACCCACAGTGATCACATCAACCTTGTGACTCTACACACTTGTTGAATGCATTTGTGGTTTGCTTTGGTTGTGTTGTGGATTATGTTTTTCAAATGGAAACTAAATGGTGTCATTTTGGAGTCACTTCACTTGTATTGTCAGTAAGAGTAGATGATGTTTCTGAACACTTCTACATTGATGTGGATGCTACCATGATTATGAATGAATTGTGAATGATGATGAATGAGAAAGTTACTGAGGCACAAAGATCATACCCCCTCTGTTATTGGTAATTTATTTATTTTACTAGGTAAGTCAGTTAAGAACAAATTCTTATTTTTAATGACGGCCTAGGAACAGTGGGTTAACTGCCTGTTCACGGGCAGAACGGCAGATTTGTACCTTGTCAGCTCGGGGATTCAAACTTGCAATCTTTCCGTTACTAGTCCAACGCTCTAACCACTAGGCTACCCTGCCACCCCAAATGGTAATGGTGAGAGGTTGGCATGTTTTGTTGTAGCCTCTGTCACTTTCTGATTCATCATTTCTCATGACTGATTCATGATTTTCCTTAATCAGGGAATCATCATGATTCATTTAGTAGTGTTTAGAAACATTTTATCTACTCACTTAAACAGAAGATTAATCCAGTCACCATCCACCATTCAGTTACTATTGGGCAAAACACAACCTCAAACACAACCCCAAACACAACCTCAAACACAACCTCAAACACAACCCCAAACACAACCCCAAACACAACCCCAAACACAACCCCAAACACAACCCCAAACACAACCTCAAACACAACCCCAAACACAACCTCAAACACAACCCCAAACACAACCCCAAACACAACCTCAAACACAACCCCAAACAAAACCCCAAACACAACCTCAAACACAACCCCAAACACAACCTCAAACACAACCCCAAACACAACCCCAAACACAACCTCAAACACAACCCCAAACACAACCCCAAACACAACCTCAAACACAACCCCAAACACAACCCCAAACACAACCCCAAACACAACCCCAAACACAACCAAACTGCAAAATCAACCAACGGGTTTAAATACTAAACGTTTGACTACTTTAATACATGAAGTGAATTGGTCAGAAAACATCACTTCTTCAAATAGGGGGATTAGTAATATGATATGATTTTCATCTTTGCAGGCTGTCAGGCTGTCTAGTCACAGAGGAAGGCTGTGTTTCTCTGGTCTCAGCTCTGAGGTCAAACCCCTCACACCTGAGAGAGCTGGACCTGAGCTACAATCACCCAGGAGACTCAGGAGTCAGACTGCTCTCTACTAGACTGGAGGATCCACACTGCAGACTGGAGAAACTCAAGTGTGTAGAGGATTTATGTCAATGTTCATATCAGACACGTTTGATTTAACAGGCTAGTTAAAACAAACATTCTTACCACCACTTGGACAAAGTGTGTGAGTGAGAGAGTGAGTGAGTGAGAGAGAGTTCACGTGTATCCCTCAATGACTGTATGTTCTTCTGCTTACCGCTACAGTGTGGATCATGGTGGAGAGTACGCAATGAAACCTGGGCTTAGAAAATGTAAGTGTTGACTGCTGTGAAGAACTTGACTAAGAATAAGTCTTAATTCAAGATAAGTGAAAGACCACCATCATGAATTACTTGGACATATTAAATATCAGCTGTAGTTCTACAGAAGCAGAAATCAGGGACACCAAAGTTTACAAAGAGTTGCTTGGACTATCTGTGTGGCGTGTTTGTGTTACATTAGAAATGTGTGAGTGTTCATGCATGCATCCTGGTGTGTGTGTGTGTGTGTGTGTGTGATTAAATGGGCATAAGTGTGTTTTATATTACCATACAGTATAACAGTTGATCAATCAAAAGTCTCAAGTTACCTTAACATCTCCTTTTGATACCTAGAAACATCTACATTAAATGAATTAGTGAAAGGTGAGTTAACATTCTAATGTGGCCTCCCAGGTGGCACAGCTGGTGCTGCAGTACAGAGCCCTTAACCACTGTGCCATCAGAGACTCTGGGTTCGCGCCCAGGCTCTGCCGTAACCGGCCGCGACCGGGAGGTCCGTGGGGCGACGCACAATTGGCCTAGTGTCTTCCGGGTTAGGGAGGGTTTGGCCGGTAGGGATATCCTTGTCTCATCGCACACCAGCGACTCCTGTGGCGGACTGGGCGCAGTGCGCGCTAACCTAGGTTGCCAAGTGCACAGTGTTTCCTCCGACACATTGTTGCGGCTGGCTTCCGGGTTGGATGCGCGCTGTGTTAAGAAGCAGTGCGGTTTGGTTGGGTTGTGTATCGGAGGACGCATGACCTTCAACCTTCGTCCTTCGAGTTGTAGCGATGAGACAAGATAGTAGCTACTAAACAATTTATACCACGAAATTGGAGAGAAAAAGGGGTACCAAAAACATTCTAATGTGAATGATGATGATTTCTAATATTGTGTCTGGTTTCATCCATCAGATGTCTGTGATCTCACACTGGACCCAAACACAGTAAACAGACTCCTCTCTCTGTCTGAGGAGAACAGAAAGGTGACATGTGGGAGAAAGAAGCAGCCGTATCCTGACCACCCAGAGAGATTTGAGGTCTGTAGACAGGTGCTGTGTAGAGAGCGTCTGACTGGGCGCTGTTACTGGGAGGTAGAGTGGAGTGGGGGATGGCCGGTTATAGGAGTGACATATAAAGGAATCAACAGGAGCGGAGGGGGTAAGGACTGTGGACTTGGATGGAATGACAAGTCCTGGAGTCTGTTCTGCTCTGACAACAGTTACACTGCCAGGCACAATTGTAATACCACTCTCATAGACGTCCCCCCCTCCAGCTCCCACAGAGTAGGAGTGTATCTGGACTGGCCAGCCGGCACTTTGTCCTTCTACAGAGTCTCCTCTGACACACTGACCCACCTGAACACATTCTACACCACATTCACTGAGCCCCTCTATCCAGGGTTTTGGGTTTATGATGACTCTTCAGTGTCCCTAATCAAACACAACACAATATTTTAATAAAATATAAAATAAGAATATAAATAACTGTGTCACACACACTGGACACACACACACCCTGGACACTGACACAAAAACACACACACACACACACTGGACACACACTTTACAGACACACATACACATACTGGACACACACACACTGGACACACACTGGACACACACTGGACACACATTAGGACACACACTGGACACACACTGGAAACACACTGGACGGACACATACACTGGACACACACTGGACACACACACATACTGGATGCACACACACACACACTGGACACACACACATTAGAACACACACACTGGACACACACCGGACACACACACACACACTGGACACACACACACACATACTGGACACACACGGAAATACACACACTGGACACACGCAAACACATTGGACACACACTGGACACCCATGCACTTGATACACACACACTGGATACACACACAAACTGGACACACACACACGCAAACACACTGGGACACACACTCACTGGACACACACACTGGACACAAACACACTGGACACGCACACTGGACACACACACACACACACACTGGAAGCACACACACACTGGACACACACACACTTGACACACACACCTTGGACACACACACACATACACTGAATACACACACACACCAGTTTGGGCCAGTTTATTCCTGTAAGTACACTGAACAAAAATATAAAGTCAACATGTAAAGTGTTGGTCCCATGTTTCATGAGCTGAAATAAAAGATCCCAGAAATGTACCATACACACAAAAAGCTGCTATGTTTTACATCCCTGTTAGTGAGCATTTCTCATTTGCCAAGATAATCCATCCACCTGACCACTGTGGCATATCAAGAAGCTGGTGTCATGTGGGCGAGCGGTTTGCTGATGTAAACGTTGTGAACAGAGTGCCCCATGGTAGCAGTGAGGTTATGATATGGGTAATCATAAGCTACGGACAATGAACACAAGTGCATTTTATCAATCGCAATTTATATGCACAGAGATACCATGATGAGAACCCATTATCGTATCATTCCTCCGCCTCCATCACCTCATGTGTCAGCATGATAATGCACAGCCCGATCGATGTCGCAAGGATCTATACACAATTCCTGGAAGCTGAAAAAAGAAAATATATTTTCCATGGCCTGAGAACTCACCAGATATGTCAGCCGTTGAGCATGTTTGGGATGCTCTGGACAGACGTGTACGACAGCGTGTTCCAGGTCCTGACAATATCCAGCAACTTTGCACAGCCATTGAAGAGGAGTGGGACAGCGTTCCACAGGCCACAATCAACAGCCTGATCAACTCAATGTAATGGAGATGTGTCGCAATGCATGAGGCAAATGATGATCACACCAGATACTGACTGGTTTTCTGATCCACAATCCTACTTTTATACTAAGGTATCTGTGACCAATAGATGCATGTCTGTATTCCCAGTCATGTTAAATTCGTAGATTAAGGCCTAATGAATTTATTTTCAATTGAATGTAACTCAGTAAAATCTTTGAAAGTGTTGCCTGTTGCGTTGAGATTTTTAGATCGGTATAATACAAATGAGCAGTTTAAAAGGTTTTATGTTTATGATGTTAGTAACACGAAGGAATTCCATACTTTCACTAAAGATATAAAGGCACTTTTTATTGACAGATGCCTCATGTCAATGTTCTGGATTTTGATGAAAGGAAATTCCATATAGCCTACTGGACAGGACTTTGCTATGGCATCTTCTGTTTGGGTGTCTCAGGTCAGGACTTTGCTATGGCATCTTCTGTTTGGGTGTCTCAGGTCAGGACTTTGCTATGGCATCTTCTGTTTGGGTGTCTCAGGTCAGGACTTTGCTATGGCATCTTCTGTTTGGGTGTCTCAGGTCAGGACTTTGCTATGGCATCTTCTGTTTGGGTGTCTCAGGTCAGGACTTTGCTATGGCATCTTCTGTTTGGGTGTCTCAGGTCAGGACTTTGCTATGGCATCTTCTGTTTGGGTGTCTCAGGTCAGGACTTTGCTATGGCATCTTCTGTTTGGGTGTCTCAGGTCAGGACTTTGCTATGGCATCTTCTGTTTGGGTGTCTCAGGTCAGGACTTTGCTATGGCATCTTCTGTTTGGGTGTCTCAGGTCAGGACTTTGCTATGGCATCTTCTGTTTGGGTGTCTCAGGTCAGGACTTTGCTATGGCATCTTCTGTTTGGGTGTCTCAGGTCAGGACTTTGCTATGGCATCTTCTGTTTGGGTGTCTCAGGTCAGGTCTGAGCCATAATCAGAATGTGTCTCTGTCTCTATTTCCAGCCCTGCCATTTCGACCATGTCCTGATCTAGTGTTTGACCCCTGACCTCCTCACACCATCTCACTGTCCATGTCTGCTTTTAGCTCCCACCTCTACTTCACTGTGTTATAATGGATCTTATGCTTGTTATGTCACCTCTGTAACCAGCTATCAAACATACTGACCTTTCTGACTCTATCCCATGGTCCTACTTCACTGTGTTATAATGGACCTTATGCTTGTTATGTCACCTCTGTAACCAGCTATCAAACATACTGACCTTTCTGACTCTATCCCATGGTCCTACTTCACTGTGTTATAATGGACCTTATGCTTGTTATGTCACCTCTGTAACCAGCTATCAAACATACTGACCTTTCTGACTCTATCCCATGGTCCTACTTCACTGTGTTATAATGGACCTTATGCTTGTTATGTCACCTCTGTAACCAGCTATCAAACATACTGACCTTTCTGACTCTATCCCATGGTCCTACTTCACTGTGTTATAATGGACCTTATGCTTGTTATGTCACCTCTGTAACCAGCTATCAAACATACTGACCTTTCTGACTCTATCCCATGGTCCTACTTCACTGTGTTATAATGGACCTTATGCTTGTTATGTCACCTCTGTAACCAGCTATCAAACATACTGACCTTTCTGACTCTATCCCATGGTCCTACTTCACTGTGTTATAATGGACCTTATGCTTGTTATGTCACCTCTGTAACCAGGTATCAAACATACTGACCTTTCTGACTATCCCATGGTCCTACTTCACTGTGTTATAATGGACCTTATGCTTGTTATGTCACCTCTGTAACCAGGTAACAAACATACTGACCTTTCTGACTCTATCCCATGGTCCTACTTCACTGTGTTATAATGGACCTTATGCTTGTTGTGTCACCTCTGTAACCAGGTATCAAACATAATGACCTTTCTGACTCTATCCCATGGCTCTACTTTCTAGAACTGAACATTTCAATTCCTCTATGAGTTTTGTTTCGTGTCCATTGACTTATTTATGTATGTATTTGTTGTATATTGGGGTTGTGCTGCAGAGCATCATGGGGGTTTGTATGTGTTGAGATGATCACGTTCCAGATAAATGGTTGAATTGATTCCTGTCTCCTGTCTCATCATTATTGAATTGTTATACAGGCGTGGTTATGAAACCCACCAGACATAACAACAGACTGGTGATAAATCTACAGGAACTATTCTGTCTGGAAGAAGTCTGTTTTACAACTGTTGAAACTGTTATTATCTGTGGTAAAGACCTCCCCAATTAAGGTGCCGCCAACCCCCTGTGATGCAGATGGACTTTCCAGGTTACTACTAGCTGTGGTCAAGACAGAGTCAGATGGACTTTCCAGGTTACTACTAGCTGTGGTCAAGACAGAGTCAGGTGGACTTTCCAGGTTACTACTAGCTGTAAACAAGACAGAGTCAGAAGGACTTTCCAGGTTACTACTAGCTGTGGTCAAGACAGAGTCAGGTGGACTTTCCAGGTTACTACTAGCTGTAAACAAGACAGAGTCAGGTGGACTTTCCAGGTTACTACTAGCTGTGGTCAAGACAGAGTCAGATGGACTTTCCAGGTTACCACTAGCTGTGGTCAAGACAGAGTCAGATGGACTTTCCAGGTTACTACTAGCTGTGGTCAAGACAGAGTCAGGTGGACTTTCCAGGTTACTACTAGCTGTAAACAAGACAGAGTCAGGTGGACTTTCCAGGTTACTACTAGCTGTGGTCAAGACAGAGTCAGGTGGACTTTCCAGGTTACTACTAGCTGTGGTCAAGACAGAGTCAGATGGACTTTCCAGGTTACCACTAGCTGTGGTCAAGACAGAGTCAGATGGACTTTTCAGTTTACTACTAGCTGTGGTCAAGACAGAGTCAGATGGACTTTCCAGGTTACCACTACCAGTAAACAAGACAGAGTCAGATGGACTTTCCAGGTTACTACTAGCTGTAAACAAGACAGAGTCAGATGGACTTTCCAGGTTACTACTAGCTGTGGTCAAGACAGAGTCAGATGGACTTTCCAGGTTACTACTAGCTGTGGTCAAGACAGAGTCATGCCAAGTAGACATCTTCTATTTCAGACAACTGGAAAACGCACCAGTCACTTCAACACAAGTGGAGAAACACCAAAAACGACCACGTGTCATCTGAAGTGATGGACATCATGAAAGGCAAAGTCGCAGGAGATACTCTGGAACTGAAATCATACCTTCCAGGAGAACGGAGATATCAATACAGTCTGTTGTCTGCTGTGGGAGAGGAGAGTTATAATTCACTGAAGAAACCAGTGTTGCAACAGTTACACTCAGGTCATTGTGGTTCACATGAAGTAAATTGCACAAAGCTCCTTCTGGTGGCTTGGATTGGATGGAAGTTTTTCCTTTTCAATGATAACTACATGTTTTGGTTCCCCCTCGACTCACATTGTTTGAACGTCCTCCACTTTATTCCAGGCTACACGTCATTACATTTGTTTAGACAAGTTACAGACAGTAGCCTACAAGTAGCAAAATAAAACTCAAATGATTGAACATGAAATGTACTTCAATATGTTTGAAATAGGCTTATAGCCACTGTTTAATGCAGTCATCTCGGTTTTCATTTAATACTTTACATGTCGCTTGTTTGTATCAATTGCAAAGACAACTTTGGCAACTTTGTATTTGTAGTCAGCTTTGTTCTGAAGTTATCGGCGGTCACTGAGAGACGGATAAACCATGTAATATTATGTTTAGCGGAGAACCTCTATGTTTATAAAGAACGCAGGAAGGCAAAAAAGTATCTAACGACCCACTTAGCTGTTCTACGAGTGGTCTGAGGCAGGAGTACACGGAACCCAAATCGGCTGCGCCATCGTGCATAAATGTATTTTGTCCCCCTACACCAAACGCAGGTTAAAATATCAAAACAAACTGTGAACCAATTACATTAATTTGGGGACAGGTCGAAAAGCATTAAACAGTTATGGCAAGTTAGCTTACACTTGCTAGCTAATTTGTCCTATTTAGCTAGCTTGCTGTTGCTAGCTAATTTGTCCTATTTAGCTAGCTTGCTGTTGCTAGCTAATTTGTCCTGGGATATAAAAATTGAGTTGTTATTTTACCTGAAACGCACAAGGTCCTCTACTCCGACAATTAATCCACACATAAAACAGTCAACCGAATCGTTTCTAGTCATCTCTCCTCCTTCCAGGCTTTTTCTTCTCTGGACTTTATATTGCGATTGGCAGCTTTCATAAATTAGGTGCATTACAGCCACCAACCTTGTTCGTTTTTCAGTCACCCATGTGAGTATAACCAATGAGGAGATGGCACGTGGATACCTGCTTCTACAAACCAATGAGGAGATGGGAGAGGCTGGACTTGCAGCATGATCTGCGTCAGAAATAGAACTGACTTCTATTTTAGCCCTTGGCAACGCAGACGCTCGTTGGCGCACACCAGCAGTGTGGGTGCAATTATTGAATAACATAGATTTCTAAATGTATTTTGTGACGCGAGCTTTGTAGTCAGGGTATTAGATTAAGAGTGTTTTCAAGTGCAAAGTCAATAACAATGGTTTTGGGAAACAGCTCTGTTACGAATTACCTGCGGTTGAATTCGTAACAGAATTACGAATTCTGGGGCGGAGTCAGTGAGTCACAAACTAGCAAAATGCTCCTACGAAGGATCTAACAATTAACTTAGCCATAAGATGCTTTTGGGAAACCAGGCTCCTGTCTCATCATTATTGAATTGTTATACAGACGTGGTAATGAAACCCACAAGACATCACAACAGATTGGTGATGAGTAAGTCTGAATCTACAGGAACTATTCTGTCTGGAAGATGTCTGTTTTTACAACTGTTTAAGCTGTTATTTTCTGTGGTTCAGTCCAGGATAATGTTAGCTCAGTGTACTACTAGCAGAGGCATATTGGAGCTAGCTAAGAGAGAGAGTTAACATCGTCATGGACGGCAGAAAAGGACTCGAGATGGATGTCAGAAGGCGAAAACAACGTAATTTACAAAGGAAGGAATATTATTGGACATTTTGATGAAAGTATTGAGCAGTGGAGCTCATATACAGAACAGTTTAAATATTTTGTTCTTGTAAATGACATTGATCAGGACAACATTGTGCCTACATGTTTTAGTGTAACGGGGCCAAAGACATGTAATTTACTAGACAGCCTGCTACTGTCAGACAGATCAGGTAATAAGACGTATGGGGATATTGTGGAGATACTTAAAGGACATTTTTCACAGGAACCACTAGTTAATGCTGAAAGGTTCAGGTTCCACAGGAGACATCAGGAAGAGGGAGAATCAGTACCAATGTTTGCTGTTGCATTAAAGAAACTATCAGAACACTGAGTTGAATGGTGTTCTAAATGACATCATCAGAGACAGACTAGAATGTGGGCAACGGAGTGAAGACACACAAGAGACTGTTGACTGAAAGTCATCTGACCTTGACGAAGGACATTGAAATCAGTGTGTCCATGGAACTAGCTTCTAAAGAGGCTCACCAGTTGAGTTCATCAGGAACTTAGCGGGTTCATCTAACAATCCTAATCATCAGCTGATACATTTTAATCTCATACACAGGGTACACCTTCCACCTAGAAAACATCATTTAATTGTTTTCATAACCTCTCCTCTGTGTGATCTATGTAATCATGGTGCTTTGGGCTCCTTTAATCATGTTTCAGTTTCAGTTTATTTATTCTCACAGAAAAAACTGAAGAAATGCAGAATTTACACAACGAATAATAGAAAAACAGTCATTTAAAATCCAGAACACTTGACAATATGAACGATCACGTTCAAGTACCTGACATGGCAAATCATATCCATAAGCATGGAAAACTGGCACTACACATTATAGCACAACTAAAGAATAATGTGTGTGTAGATTGTGTGTGTTCGAGTGTGAGAGTGCACGTTTAACTATACTTGTGGGGACCAACTGGGGCATTTTGCTGATACCCACAAGGAAAAAGGTCATTTCTAGGGGGTTTAAGGTTAGAATTAGAGTTAGGGGTTAAATGTTAGGGTTAGGTTTTGACATGGTCTGCCTTACAGGGATAATTATTTTGTCCCCAGTTTGTCAAGATGTCCCCATACGGGATGTGTGCAAACAGTTCAATGTCCCCATAAGGTCAGCACAACAGTTCAATGTCCCCATAAGGTCAGGACAACAGTTCAATGGCCCTATAAGGTCAGGACAACAGTTCAATGTCCCCATAAGGTCAGGACAACAGTTCAATGTCCCCATAAGGTCAGGACAACAGTTCAATGTCCCCATAAGGTCAGCACAACAGTTCAATGTCCCCATAAGGTCAGGACAACAGTTCAATGTCCACATAAGGTCAGCACAACAGTTCAATGTCCCCGTAAGGTCAGCACAACAGTTCAATGTCCCCATAAGGTCAGGACAACAGTTCAATGTCCCCGTAAGGTCAGCACAACAGTTCAATGTCCCCATAAGGTCAGGACAACAGTTCAATGTCCCCGTAAGGTCAGCACAACAGTTCAATTTCCCCATAAGGTCAGCACAACAGTTCAATGTCCCCGTAAGGTCAGCACAACAGTTCAATGTCCCCATAAGGTCAGGACAACAGTTCAATGTCCCCATAAGGTCAGGACAACAGTTCAATGTCCCCATAAGGTCAGCACAACAGTTCATGTTTTTGATTTAATCAACCTGGAATACCAAGTGTGTTGAATTTAGGCAATCACTGAATTGATCAATTAGGTCAGTTGGTCAGGTTTGTTGTCTAGTTGGATCAGAATCCTGCTGCAGGCTACCTGCTGTACTCCATGAAACGGGTTTACCCCCGGAGGAATGTACATGTTTCCTGGAGACAGGACCAGCTCTGAAACGGGTTTACCCCCGGAGGAATGTACATGTTTCCTGGAGACAGGACCAGCTCTGAAACGGGTTTACCCCCGGAGGAATGTACATGTTTCCTGGAGACAGGACCAGCTCTGAAACAGGTTTACCCCCAGAGGAATGTACATGTTTCCTGGAGACAGGACCAGCTCTGAAACGGGTTTACCCCCGGAGGAATGTACATGTTTCCTGGAGACAGGACCAGCTCTGAAACGGGTTTACACCCGGAGGAATGTAAATGTTTCCTGGAGACAGGACCAGTTCTTGATAACGTGTTGTTGTGCTGTTTGTATTGTGTTTTTCCTACTGCTGCCTTCTTGACCAGGTCTCCCTAGCCTAAGAAACTGTGTCATAATGTGTGTGTAGATTGTGTGTGATAGAGTGAGTGTGTGTGTGTGTGTGTGTGTGTGTGTGTGTGTGTGTGTGTGTGTGTGTGTGTGTGTGTGTGTGTGTGTGTGTGTGTGTGTGTGTGTGTGTGTGATAGAGTGAGTGTGTGTGTGTGTGTGTGTGTGTGTGTGTGTGTGTGTGTGTGTGTGTGTGTGTGTGTGTGTGTGTGTGTGTGTGTGTATGTGTGTGTGTGTGTGTGTGTGTGTGTGTGTGTGTGTGTGTGTGTGTGTGTGTGTGTGATAGAGTGAGTGTGTGTGTGTGTGTGTGTGTGTGTGTGTGTGTGTGTGTGTGTGTGTGTGTGTGTGTGTGTGTGTGTGTGTGTGTGTGTGTGTGTGTGGTGTGTGTGTGTGTGTGTGTGTGTGTGTGTGTGTGTGTGTGTGTGTGTGTGTGTGTGTATGTGTGTGTGTGTGTGTGTGTGTGTGTGTGTGTGTGTGTGTGTGTGTGTGTGTGTGTGTGTGTGATAGAGTGAGTGTGTGTGTGTGTGTGTGTGTGTGTGTGTGTGTGTGTGTGTGTGATAGAGTGAGTGTGTGTGTGTGTGTGTGTGTGTGTGTTTGTGTGTGTGTGTGTGTGTGTGTGTGTGTGTGTGTGTGTGTGTGTGTGTGTGTGTGTGTGTGTGTGTGTGTGTGTGTGTGTGTGTGTGAGAGAGAGAGTAAATACCCAGATAATGGTAAGAAAGATAAACAAAATATAGAAATAATAGCTAACATAAAGAAAATGACAGCATTGCTGGTAATACAAAATCAAATATTTATTAAGTATGAACATTCTCCGTGATTAAATAACCTTATGGCTAAAAACAGCTTGAGGGTTACTACAATACATCAGTCAAACATGACAACACAACTACAAAACACCATTAATACAGTTGGGGGTTACTACAATACATCAGTCAAACATGACAACACAACTACAAAACACCATTAATACAGTTGAATGTAGTTAGAACTCAAACTGTTTCCATCAAACATAAAAACAACACAATGTTGGATCAACACATTTACATTTCTAGATACTCTACATTGCTTTTGCATTACCCATACAGCTGTTTAAGGTCATGCAAAGGCCGATTGCAGTATCAGTATTTTAGGGGTCATAGGTCAGATCAGTGGTCATGGTTGATATGCATGGACAAAAAAATTAACTTTAATGCAGTTTTTATCAGATTGACTGTTTACGTAAACTGCTCTTTGCCTTTGTACCGCAGTATAAAGACCATTGGTACACCTTCCTGAAAACAATGACACCATACTTTGCTGAAACCTGTTCTGCCAGTTAATGTCCTTAAAGACTAGAATGTTCCACTGTGGTTAGTCAAAAACATGACAAGATAGTAACCCTGACTGATGAATGTGTGAACTAACAAACAGATATGTCACATTCTGTTTCATCCATAACTTGTTTCTTGCTTGTATCAGGGCACGTTTCTAGGAATCATTTTCTCTAGCTAGAAGTCACATCATTTCATGAAAATGTTTTTCTGCAGCGAGTGTAATGCAAGTCAAGGTCTCCATGGATGAAGGTCAACAATATTTATAACCAGCATTGTTAAATGAACTGCTGTAATTCATATCAGACCATACCAGTTCACACCCTAAAACAAGACAATGTTCAACTGTAGTCCATAAAGAGGTATTAGGATTATGTACACAGCTATTCTGCCATACAATTACAAACTGCTGCTGCACATTTAGTCAAAGACGAGTTCAGACTGAAATCAGGCTTAGTAGTATCTGTTATATCTTGTGACAAAGTGTCCTGGTTCTATTAGCTTCTGTTATATCTTGTGACAAAGTGTCCTGGTTCTATTAGCTTCTGTTATATCTTGTGACAAAGTGTCCTGGTTCTATTAGCTTCTGTTATATCTTGTGACAAAGTGTCCTGGTTCTATTACCTTCTGTTATATCTTGTGACAAAGTGTCCTGGTTCTATTAGCTTCTGTTATATCTTGTGACAAAGTGTCCTGGTTCTATTATCTTCTGTTATATCTTGTGACAAAGTGTCCTGGTTCTATTCGCTTCTGTTATATCTTGTGACAAAGTGTCCTGGTTCTATTCGCTTCTGTTATATCTTGTGACAAAGTGTCCTGGTTCTATTCGCTTCTGTTATATCTTGTGACAACGTGTCCTGGTTCTATTAGCTTCTGTTATATCTTGTGACAAAGTGTCCTGGTTCTATTCGCTTCTGTTATATCTTGTGACAAAGTGTCCTGGTTCTATTCGCTTCTGTTATATCTTGTGACAAAGTGTCCTGGTTCTATTAGCTTCTGTTATATCTTGTGACAAAGTGTCCTGGTTCTATTACCTTCTGTTATATCTTGTGACAAAGTGTCCTGGTTCTATTCGCTTCTGTTATATCTTGTGACAAAGTGTCCTGGTTCTATTAGCTTCTGTTATATCTTGTGACAAAGTGTCCTGGTTCTATTACCTTCTGTTATATCTTGTGACAAAGTGTCCTGGTTCTATTAGCTTCTATTATATCTTGTGACAAAGTGTCCTGGTTCTATTACCTTCTGTTATATCTTGTGACAAAGTGTCCTGGTTCTATTCGCTTCTGTTATATCTTGTGACAAAGTGTCCTGGTTCTATTCGCTTCTGTTATATCTTGTGACAAAGTGTCCTGGTTCTATTACCTTCTGTTATATCTTGTGACAAAGTGTCCTGGTTCTATTCGCTTCTGTTATATCTTGTGACAAAGTGTCCTGGTTCTATTCGCTTCTGTTATATCTTGTGACAACGTGTCCTGGTTCTATTAGCTTCTGTTATATCTTGTGACAAAGTGTCCTGGTTCTATTAGCTTCTGTTATATCTTGTGACAAAGTGTCCTGGTTCTATTACCTTCTGTTATATCTTGTGACAAAGTGTCCTGGTTCTATTAGCTTCTGTTATATCTTGTGACAAAGTGTCCTGGTTCTATTAGCTTCTGTTATATCTTGTGACAAAGTGTCCTGGTTCTATTACCTTCTGTTATATCTTGTGACAAAGTGTCCTGGTTCTATTCGCTTCTGTTATATCTTGTGACAAAGTGTCCTGGTTCTATTCGCTTCTGTTATATCTTGTGACAAAGTGTCCTGGTTCTATTCGCTTCTGTTATATCTTGTGACAACGTGTCCTGGTTCTATTAGCTTCTGTTATATCTTGTGACAAAGTGTCCTGGTTCTATTAGCTTCTGTTATATCTTGTGACAAAGTGTCCTGGTTCTATTACCTTCTGTTATATCTTGTGACAAAGTGTCCTGGTTCTATTAGCTTCTGTTATATCTTGTGACAAAGTGTCCTGGTTCTATTAGCTTCTGTTATATCTTGTGACAAAGTGTCCTGGTTCTATTACCTTCTGTTATATCTTGTGACAAAGTGTCCTGGTTCTATTCGCTTCTGTTATATCTTGTGACAAAGTGTCCTGGTTCTAGTACCTTCTGTTATATCTTGTGACTAAGTGTCCTGGTTCTAGTACCTTCTGTTATATCTTGTGACAAAGTGTCCTGGTTCTAGTACCTTCTGTTATATCTTGTGACTAAGTGTCCTGGTTCTAGTACCTTCTGTTATATCTTGTGACTAAGTGTCCTGGTTCTATTACCTTCTGTTATATCTTGTGACAAAGTGTCCTGGTTCTATTACCTTCTGTTATATCTTGTGACAAAGTGTCCTGGTTCTATTACCTTCTGTTATATCTTGTGACAAAGTGTCCTGGTTCTATTCGCTTCTGTTATATCTTGTGACAAAGTGTCCTGGTTCTATTCGCTTCTGTTATATCTTGTGACAAAGTGTCCTGGTTCTATTAGCTTCTGTTATATCTTGTGACAAAGTGTCCTGGTTCTATTAGCTTCTGTTATATCTTGTGACAAAGTGTCCTGGTTCTATTACCTTCTGTTATATCTTGTGACAAAGTGTCCTGGTTCTATTAGCTTCTGTTATATCTTGTGACAAAGTGTCCTGGTTCTATTATCTTCTGTTATATCTTGTGACAAAGTGTCCTGGTTCTATTAGCTTCTATTATATCTTGTGACAAAGTGTCCTGGTTCTATTACCTTCTGTTATATCTTGTGACAAAGTGTCCTGGTTCTATTAGCTTCTGTTATATCTTGTGACATGTCCTGGTTCTATTATCTTCTGTTATATCTTGTGACAAAGTGTCCTGGTTCTATTAGCTTCTATTATATCTTGTGACAAAGTGTCCTGGTTCTATTACCTTCTGTTATATCTTGTGACAAAGTGTCCTGGTTCTATTAGCTTCTGTTATATCTTGTGACAAAGTGTCCTGGTTCTATTACCTTCTGTTATATCTTGTGACAAAGTGTCCTGGTTCTATTCGCTTCTGTTATATCTTGTGACAAAGTGTCCTGGTTCTATTCACTTCTGTTATATCTTGTGACAAAGTGTCCTGGTTCTATTACCTTCTGTTATATCTTGTGACAAAGTGTCCTGGTTCTATTACCTTCTGTTATATCTTGTGACAAAGTGTCCTGTCCAGTTTGTCCAGTGTGTGTTATTGTGTGTCCAGTGTGCGAGTGTGTGTGTCCATTGACACAGAGTTACCATGGTTATTATTTCCAGGAATAAACTGGTCCAAACTTGTGTGTGTGTTAATCCATGTATTTAAATGTCATATTGTGATCAAACATAAAACACATGATTAGAGTGAAACATCATGTTTTTTTGGGCCCCATGAACACCTGACACAGGGACACTGAGGAGTCAACATCATTAACCTTAAACCCTGGATAGAGGGGCTCAGTGAATGTGGTGTAGAATGTGTGCAGGTGGGTCAGTGTGTCAGAGGAGACTCTGTAGAAGGACAGAGTACCAGCTGGCCAGTCCAGATACACTCCTACTCTGTGGGAGCTGGAGGGGGGGACGTCTAAGGTAATGTGAGCATTATTGTGCCTGGCATTGTATCTTTTGTCAGAAAAGAACAGACTCCAGGACTTGTCATTGGATCCAATAACACAGTCATTACCCCTTCCTCTCCTGCTGATTCCTTTATATGTCACTCCAATGTCAGCCAATCCCCCACTCCCCTCTACCTCCCAGTAACAGCGCCCAGTCAGACCCTCTCTACACAGCACTTGCTGCCAGACCTCAAATCTCTCCTGGTGATCAGGATACGGTTGTGTCTCCCTGCTACGTGTCACCTTTCTGTTATCCTTAGTCAGAGAGAGGAGTCTGTGTGCTGTGTTTGGGTCCAGTGTGGGATCACAGGCATCTGGTGGATGAAACCAGACACAATGTTAGAAATCATCATCATTCACATTAGAATGTTAACTCCCTGGCGACCTGAATGCTCTCGTTGGCTGGCCCTCACTACATATCCGTCGCCAAACCCACTGGCATTTATAAGTCTTTGCTAGGTAAAGCCTGGCCTTATCTCAGCTCACTGGTCACCAAAGTAACACCCACCCGTAGCACGCGCTCCAGCAGGTATATTTCTCTGGTCATCCCCAAAGCCAACACTTCCTCTGGCCGCCTTTCCTTCCAGTTCTCTGCTGCCAATGACTGGAACGAATTGCTAAAATCTTTGACGCTGGAGTCTTATATCTCCCTCACTAACTTTAAGCATCAGCTGTCAGAACAGCTTACCGATCACTGTACCTGCACAGTTGTAAATATCTGTAAATATCACACCCGACTACCTCATCACCCATATTATTACTTACCCTCTTGTTCCTTTTCACCCCAGTATCTCTCCTTGCACATCATCATCTGCACATCTATCACTCCAGTATTAATGCTAAGTTGTAATTATTTTCAACTCTAGGGCCTATTTATTGCCTAACCTCCCTACTCTTCTACATTTACACTCACTGTACATAGATCTTTCTATTTTTCTTTTCCTTTGTGTTATTGACTGTACGTTTGTTTATGTGTAACTCTGTGTTGTTTGTGTCTCACACTGCTTTGCTTTATCTTGGCCAGGTCGCAGTTGTAAATGAGAACATGTTCTCAACTGGCCGACCTGGTTAAATAAAGGTGGAATAAGAAATACAAATGATGCCAATTTTGATATTGAATAATAATAATAATAATAATAAATAATAACTTTAAATAAAGGTGAAATAAAAAGAAGAAAAAAAATCACTAATCAATTTAATGTAGATGTTTCTAGGTATCAAAAGGATGTAGATGTTTCTAGGTATCAAAAGGATGTAGATGTTTCTAGGTATCAAAAGGATGTAGATGTTTCTAGGTATCAAAAGGATGTAGATGTTTCTAGGTATCAAAAGGATGTAGATGTTTCTAGGTAGCAAAAGGATGTAGATGTGTCTAGGTATCAAAAGGATGTAGATGTTTTTAGGTATCAAAAGGATGTAGATGTTTCTAGGTATCAAAAGGATGTAGATGTTTCTAGGTATCAAAAGGAGAAGTTAAGGTAACTTGAGACTTGTTGAATGGTCATATGTTATAATGTATGGTAATATAAAACACACTTATTCACATTGATTACATACACACACACAAACACACACACACACATCCTGAACACACACACACATCCTGAACACACACACATCTGTATGCATGCATAAACACACATTTCTAGCGTAACACAAACACACCACACACATACACACACACTGCCAAAGCTACTCTTTCTAAACTTTGGTGTCCCTGATTTCTGCTTCTGTAGAACTACAGATTGTATGTAATATGACAAAGTAAGTAATGATGGTGGTCTTTGACTTAACTTGAATTAAGACTTATTCTTAGTCATATTCTTCACAGTAGTCAACACTCACATTTTCTAAGGCCAGGTTTCATTGCGTACTCTCCACCATGTTCCACACTGTAGCGGTAAGCAGGAGAACAGACAGTCATTGAGTGATACACGTGAACACACACACACATACACACACACACACACACACACACAGCATATAACTTTGTCCAAGTGGTGGTAAGAATGTTTGTCTTGACTAGCCTGATAACTCAAACATGCCTGATATGAACATTGACATAAACCCTCTACATACTTGAGTTTCTCCAGTCTGCAGTGTGGATCCTCCAGTCCAGCAGAAAGCAGTCTGACTCCTGAGTCTCCTGGGTGATTGTAGCTCAGGTCCAGCTCTCTCAGGTGTGAGGGGTTTAACTTCAGAGCTGAGACCAGAGAAGCACAGCCTTCCTCTGTGACTAGACAGCCTGACAGCCTGCAAAGAGTCAAATCATATTAAAATCACACTGATATTCTTTAGTGGTGAAAATAGTGGCAGTATATTGCTTCAATATATTCAGATATATCAATGTCCAGCAACCTTTCATATCTATTCGTAAATTAATGTATATCATTTTTTGAAATTTCAAAAAATCAAAGTATGGCTTGTAGAGAGAAAAATATAAAGTCCAAATATTTGAGTAGACTGAACCAGTAGACTGAACCAGTAGCCTGACCAGTAGACTGACCAGACCAGTTTAAAAGCAGTATCAGTCAAAAGACAGACAGTGAGGTATCAGATTTAGATTGTACTGAGTACACAGTCCACACCATATATATATTGACAGTGAAGCTAACATTTTAAATGTGCCTCCAGCACTCCAGCATTTTTGGATTTGAGATCAAATGTTTTATTTAAAGTGACAGTATATAATGTCTTCTTCAATTTCAGGGTATTCTTTTATACATGTCTGTTTCACGTTTAGAAAATGAAAAGCAATTCATGTATCTAGTCCCCCTATCTGAAGAAGTCATAAGTATTCTGGCCAATCAACTTATAGTCTATTAAAGTAGTCAAAAGATTAGTATTTGGACTCATATTCCTTCGTGACAATGACTACATCAAGCTTGTCACTGCCATGATTAAGAAAAGATCATGAATGAATCACTAATAATAAAGAGTGAGAGTTACAGAGGCTACAACCAAACATACTAACCTCTCACCATTAACCTCTAATTAAAGGTGACATTCTAACCTCTCACCATTAACCTCTAATTAAAGGTGACATTCTAACCTCTCACCATTAACCTCTAATTAAAGGTGACATTCTAACCTCTCACCATTAACCTCTAATTAAAGGTGACATTCTAACCTCTCACCATTAACCTCTAATTAAAGGTGACATTCTAACCTCGCACCATTAACCTCTAATTAAAGGTGACATTCTAACCTCTCACCAGTAACCTCTAATTAAAGGTGACATTCTAAGCGCTCACCATTAACCTCAAATTAAAGGTGACATTCTAACCTCTCACCATTAACCTCTAATTAAAGGTGACATTCTAACCTCTCACCATTAACCTCTAATTAAAGGTGGCATTCTATACTGTCACCTAATATGAAACCTTTTTCTAAAATCCCAAATACTGGAGCATAGCAGCAAATTTAAACCTCTAAACTTCACTGTAAACACACATATGATGTGGACTATGTGTGCCTGGTAAACACATGTGGATCTGGTGAACAGTTATCACTTGTTGACCAACTACAGGAATACTGACCTCAGAGTCTCCAGTTTACAGTGGGGATTCCCCAGTCCAGCAGAGAGCAGCTTCACTCCTGAATCCTTCAGGTCATTGTTACTAAGATCCAGCTCTCTCAGGTGTGAGGGGTTTGACTTCAGAGCTGACACCAGAGAAGCACAGCCTTTGTCCGTGACTCCACAGCCTGACAGCCTGATAAAGAGATCATCATGATTTCACAAACACACTGTTCATTTAACACCAGTAGTGTAGAAGGACAATGGCAGATGCTTTTGGTTTATTCTCCCAAACAACATATAGATTCATCTTTAATCTCCTAGAAATGTATGGTCACATTGTTGTAATATTTCTGTTGTGGAGAAATGACCAAGCAGGAGACGGGAGTACAGTTAGTTTTCGTTTAGTCAAAACCCCTCGTGCTCTACAGTTCCCGGCACCCCAGTGTGCATGTGCATTTCCTATTAGGTGTAGTAACGTAACACTGCCGTAATGCATTACTGCTTAGTAACAGCACAGTAACTAATATAAACAGATGTAGATCCCAGATACTACAATTGTTATACTAATGTGAACAGCAATGCACTGAGTAAATATGTTTTTCAACAATTCATATTTTTCTCTAAAGTGAATATTTCTTCCTGATGATTAGTACTTAAATGTCATTTTATGTACTCACAGAGCAGCTCTGGAGGATTTGAGCACAGGCAGCAGCCTCAGAAGACCTTCCTCTGATCTGGAGTATTTCTTCAGGTCAAACACTTCCAGCTCCTTTTCTGAAGTCAGCAACACAAAGACCAGAGCTGACCACTGTGCAGGTGAACGTTTGGCTTCTGACAGACTTCCTGATCTCAGGTATCTTTGGATCTCCTCCACTAGAGAATGGTCATTCAGTTCATTCAGACAGTGGAACAGATTGATGCACCTCTCTGGAGAGGGATTCTCCCTGATCTTCTCCTTGATGTACTTGACTGTTTCTTCATGGCTCTGTGAGCTGCTTCTTTTCGTTGTCAGTAGACCTCGTAAGTGCTTCTGATTGGACTCCAGTGAGAGGCCCAGAAGGAAGCGGAGGAAAAGGTCCAGGTTTCCCGTCTCACTTTGTAAGGCTTCATCCACAGCACTCTTATAGAAAGTAACTTCAGGCTTGTCTCTGACCAGCGCAAAAAAGTTCCTGGACGTTGATTGAGGTTTGCACATTAGATTCTCATTGTTGTTGCTGAATGAGAGGAACACATATACAGCAGCCAGAAACTCCTGAATGCTCAGATGCACGAAGCAGTACACCTTGTCCTGGTACAGCCCACATTCCTCTTTAAAGAGCTGTGTGCACAATCCTGAGTACACTGAGGCTTCATTGACATCAATGCCAGCCTCTTTCAGGTCTTCTTCATAGAAAATCAGATTGCCCTTGACAAGCTGTTGAAAAGCCAGTTTTCCCAGTGACAGAATGCTCTCTTTATTCCAGTCTGGACCTGTCTCTTCTTTCCCAAGATACTTTTCATTATTCTGTTTGGTATGAAACACCACAAGGTGTGTGTACATCTCAGTCAGAGTCTTTGGCACCTCTTCTCTCTTATGTTTCAGTATGTGTTCAAGGACTGTTGCAGAAATCCAACAGAAGACTGGAATGTGGCACATGATGTGGAGGCTCCTTGATGTCTTTATGTGTGAGATGATTCTGCTGGCCAGGTCCTTATCACTGAATCTTCTCCTGAAGTACTCCACCTTCTGTGGGTCATTGAACCCTCGTACCTCTGTCACCTGGTCAACACACTCTGAAGGGATCTTATTGGCTGCTGCAGGTCGGGTAGTTATCCAGAGGAGAGCAGAGGGAAGCAGGTTTCCCTTGATGAGATTTGTCAGCAGAACATCCACTGAGGTTGACTTTGTGACGTCACAACAGATCTTGTTCTTCTGGAAGTCTAGGGGCAGTCGGCACTCATCCAGACCATCAAATATGAACAGAACTTTGTACTTGTCGTAGTTGGAAATTCTTGATTCTTTGGTTTCCATTGAGAAGTGATTGAGAAGTTCAATCAAAGTGTGTTTGTCCTCTTTCATCAAATTCAGCTCCCGAAAAGGGAATGAAAATACAAATTGGACATCCTGATTTGCTTTACCTTCAGCCCAGTCCAGAATGAACTTCTGCACAGAGACTGTTTTTCCAATGCCAGCGACTCCCTTTGTCAGCACAGTTCTGATAAGTTTGTCTTGTCCAGTAAAGGGTGTGAAGATGTCGTTACATTTGATTGCAGTCTCTGGTCTTGCTTGTTTCCTGGTTGTTGTCTCAATCTGTCTCAGCTCATGTTCATTATTGACCTCTCCTGTTCCACCCTCTGTGATGTAGAGGTCTGTGTAGATCTTATTGAGAAGTGTTGGGTTTCCTTGTTTAGCGATCCCCTCAAATACACATTGAAACTTCTTCTTTAGATTAGATTTGAGTTCACGTTGGCAAATCACAGCAAGATCATCTGAATGAAGAAATAACACAGAGGATATTAATGTTACGTCTGTTTTAATACTGTAGGACTGTGTTATAAGGTGTACATTATAAAACATTATTCTCTTAACTGCCCGTATAAATGTGTAAATGATTTCATAATGCATTACACGCTGGAGTGACTGATTATATTATTATTATTATTATTGATGGTATCATTAATGTTGTGTAACAACTTTCCTCTTCCTCTTCTGAGGAGGAGTAGCAAGGATCGGACCAATACGCAGCGTGGTAAGTGTTCATCTTGGCTTTTAATAAGAACAAAACAATAAACGACAACGTGAAAAAAAAAAACTAAACAGTTCCGTGTGGAAACTAACACGGAAAATAAACACGAAACACAAAAGGAAAGGTATGATTCTCAATCAGAGACAACTAACGACACCTGCCTCTGATTGAGAACCATACCAGGCCAAACACATAAATACTACATAGAAAACGGAACATAGACTACCCACCCCAACTCACGCCCTAACCAAACTAACACAAAGACATAATAAAGAACATAGACTACCCACCCCAACTCACACCCTGACCAAACTAACACAAAGACATAATAAAGAACATAGACTACCCACCCCAACTCACACCCTGACCAAACTAACACAAAGACATAATAAAGAACATAGACTACCCACCCCAACTCACGCCCTGACCAAACTAACACAAAGACATAATAAAGAACATAGACTACCCACCCCAACTCACACCCTGACCAAACTAACACAAAGACATAATAAAGAACATAGACTACCCACCCCAACTCACGCCTCTGACCAAACTAACACAAAGACATAACAAAGGAACTAAGGTCAGAACGTGACGCATATATGCAACAAGTTTGGACCCAGGATATGGGAACTAAGAGTCAAGGGGTTGTGGGGGGTGGGGGGGAAGAGTCTTATTGATGAGGATTTGACAGCTACTTACCAACGTTTTCATGTTCTCTCTCTCTCTCTCTCTCTCTCTCTCTCTCTCTCTCTCTCTCTCTCTCTCTCTCTCTCTCTCTCTCTCTCCTCATCTCTCTGTCTAAATTAATCACCACAACACATCGCTGCTGCTACTTGATGAGGTCACTAAGTGTTGTATTAAGGCTTCTACAATATCATTGAGTTACAAAGCTATTTTGGCTGTATTTGAGCTACAACTTTTAAATGTTTGTTGTAAAACATCATTCAACATGAGGTAGACAGCTCTTACTTTTCTCCAGTGTGTCAGCAAGCTCCTTCTGGTTCATTTTCCTCAGGACGTGCAGTGTGATCTTCAGAGCCCCCTCTCTGGCACTGCTCTCCTGCTTCTCATCTTCAGCATCCACCACTTCCTGCTTCTGACTCTCAAAGCCTTGTGGGAGTTCTGGACTAAGAATCCTCTTGAACATCTTCAGCTCGTTCTTCACAAATGTCATAATATTCTCTTCAAGCAACTGAAATAAATAAAGTAAATAATTTAAGCAAGAGAAGAAATGCTTTCTCATGAACACATTAATGAATGATTGACAGATCAACTTTACTTGAGGTAAACAAAAACAAATGTACATAACAGGACCACATACACTGAATATAGAGGCCAGGTCTGTTTGGTGACTCTGGGAAGACTGACCACTGAGAATGTCTGACTCTGATCTCTTCTGTTGGTTTCTGGGGACAAAACATCTGAGGAGTATATATATATATAGCCATGTATATATATATATATATATATACACACACACACACACACACACACACACACACACACACACACACACACTCAGGGAGGGAATGTTGTGTTTACATGAAAAAGGAAGAAAATGATTAGCCTATGGATTATGAAAACAACAAAAATAAATGGGAAAATTGGAGAGGACAAATGACTAGAGACAGTGTTGTTTAACTCACTGACCCATGCGTTTTTCTTACCTTTGTTTCAGAGAAAAGTCTCCCTCTCTAAACTTTATAGGCGTACCCATAGACCGGTTACTCTTCATGGACAGACCGCTGGGCACAGGGGAGGCTGGTCTCTCCTGCTTGATTGGTCTTCAACACAACAGAGACAAACATTCCATCTCTCATCTACTCTGAGCTCAGATGGGGAATCATACTGTAAGAAGAGTTTCATTCCAAAACGCTATATATCCATTTTCAGAAATGTTGGTAAATTAGCTGTTATTGTTTAATGAAATTATGAAAGGTGTGTTTTATCACTGTCTATTTATGGGGTTGGTCTGACAGACATGTGTTTGTTTAAAATCTATCACTTGATGGTTTCATTTCAGAGAGACAAATATTCATGTTATTTTTGTTGTTAAAATCGAGATATCTGCCTCAGTCTCAGCGAAATAAGTAGCACTGCTAGGGTTTACACAGTAATAATATATATCTGCCTCAGTCTCAGAGAAATCAGTAGTACTGCTAGGTTATACACAGTAATAATATATATCTGCCTCACTCTCAGAGAAATCAGTAGTACTGCTAGGTTTTACACAGTAATAATATATATCTGCCTCACTCTCAGAGAAACAAATAGCACTGCCAGGTTTAACGCAGTCAAATGTAAATAAATAACTAATAACTATCTAAAATGTTTACAGTAATGACATATATAATGTTTACAGTAATGACATATATAATGTTTACAGTAATAACATCTATAATGTTTACAGTAATGACATCTATAATGTTTACAGTAATGACATCTATAATGTTTACAGTAATGACATCTATAATGTTTACAGTAATAACATCTATAATGTTTACAGTAATAACATCTATAACGTTTTCAGTAATAACATCTACAATGTTTACAGTAATAACATCTATAATGTTTACAGTAATGACATCTAAAATGTTTACAGTAATGACATCTATAATGATTACAGTAATGACATCTATAATGATTACAGTAATAACATCTATAATGTTTACAGTAAAGACATCTATAATGTTTACAGTAATGGCATCTATAATGTTTACAGTAATGACATCTATAACGTTTTCAGTAATAACATCTATAATGTTTACAGTAATGACATCTATAATGTTTACAGTAATGACATCTATAATGTTAACAGTAATGACATCTATAATGTTTACAGTAATGACATCTATAATGTTTACAGTAATAACATCTATAATGTTTACAGTAATGACATCTATAATGTTTACAGTAATGACATCTATAATGTTTACAGTAATAACATCTATAATGTTTACAGTATGACATCTATAATGTTTACAGTAATGACATATATAATGTTTACAGTAATGACATCTATAATGTTTACAGTAATGACATCTATAATGTTTACAGTAATGCCATCTATAATGTTTACAGTAATGACATCTATAATGTTTACAGTAATGACATCTATAATGTTTACAGTAATGACATCTATAATGTTTACAGTAATAACATCTATAATGTTTACAGTAATAACATCTATAATGTTTACAGTAATAACATCTATAATGTTTACAGTAATGACTATTACGCATCATGAGCTATTTTAATCCCACCCCTCTGCTCCTCTCAGCCCAGTCCACCTGTCTCTGTAGAACATCCTCTTGATTTCCACCTGACATATATTATTCAACTGTGTTGTGAGTCTTACATAGATTTGAACCTTTCTAGTCTCATAGTATCCACAGACTGGCAGTTAAAGATACAGATTTGTCAAACGAGTATTATTCTATTGTTGATTGACTGACTATGTCTTTCCAAATCCCCAGCACTGCTATTTCTAAAGATCATTTTAAACTAATATTGTGACTTTTCCTCCATTCCTATTTCCCTGTAAATTCTATTCTTAGCTAAAAATGTTACAGACACATGAAGGTACCTATAAGCAATCATTTCTGATGATTATTTTTTTTTATGTGACATTTGGGGGGGATTTAATGATTTAGAAATAAAGTTCTTAAACGACACTGTCATCTCACCTCTTGGCTTTGGTGTCATGTCCCCCAGAGAGTCTAATTTTAGAGGCAGGGACCCCCTCCTCTCTCTCCCCAGAGTGTCTCATTTTAGAGGCAGGGACCCCCTCCTCTTTCTCCCCAGAGAGTCTCATTTTAGAGGCAGGGACCCCCTCCTCTTTCTCCCCAGAGAGACTCATTTCAGAGCACTGACCCCTAAACAGAGATCCAACATGTTGGTTGTGGTTAACACAGTGACAACTAAACAGAGATCCAACATGTTGGTTGTGGTTAACACAGTGACAACTAAACAGAGATCCAACATGCTGGTTGTGGTTAACACAGTGACAACTAAACAGAGATCCAACATGTTGGTTGTGGTTAACACAGTGACAACTAAACAGAGATCCAACATGTTGGTTGTGGTTAACACACTGACCCCTAAACAGAGATCCAACATGTTGGTTGTGGTTAACACACTGACAAATAATTATGGAATGTCAATTGTTCTATTGTATTCATTATCTCTTAGACATTAAACATTTCCTAACAGACACATCCAAACAGTCAGGTGATTCAATGCATCACATGAACATGTAGTGGTGACTGATATGTTTCACCTCTTCTCCATGTAGAGAAACTATTGATAATAATGTCTCACTTTCTCTGTTAATCATTTCACTCATTCTAGTGTGTTGCTTTGTTCAACAGATATTGAATTTAATTCACAATAACAATGTTAAGAAAAGTATTTGTGGTCTAATACCAAATTACACAAGAAGCAGGAGCTCATTCTAATTTTTAAAAATAACAAATGTTTTGATATTCTGAAAGACGATTTTAGAACTATGATAATTAGCATTTTTACAAATTGTAAAATAACCAGATATACGAATCCTACAATACGATATATGAACAATATGTTTTTGAATTTGATTTGCCTACGCCCCAGTTAGCACCATTTTGTATGATTGAACTGTCACGTACCTGTCCCAGGTGAAATGGACTGTTAGATATGAGTGTCACGTACCTGTCCCAGGTGAAATGGACTGTTAGATCTGAGTGTCACGTACCTGTCCCAGGTGAAATGGACTGTTAGATCTGAGTGTCACGTACCTGTCCCAGGTGAAATGGACTGTTAGATATGAGTGTCACGTACCTGTCCCAGGTGAAATGGACTGTTAGATCTGAGTGTCACGTACCTGTCCCAGGTGAAATGGACTGTTAGATCTGAGTGTCACGTACCTGTCCCAGGTGAAATGGACTGTTAGATCTGAGTGTCACGTACCTGTCCCAGGTGAAATGGACTGTTAGATCTGAGTGTCACGTACCTGTTCCAGGTGAAATGGACTGTTAGATATGAGTGTCACGTACCTGTCCCAGGTGAAATGGACTGTTAGATATGAGTGTCACGTACCTGTCCCAGGTGAAATGGACTGTTAGATATGAGTGTCACGTACCTGTCCCAGGTGAAATGGACTGTTAGATCTGAGTGTTTAACTGTCATTCACTATACTGAAATAACACCATTAATGTCCCTACACACTTTACAATAATCCCTGGGAAGATATTATCCGTTCTGTTGAGAGAGCACCTTCCTGATGACAAGTGGCTCTGTATCTATGCTCTATGTACAGTAATATCTGGTCAAAGTCTAGTGACTCAATGCCATAATATATCATAAACATAGCAGCAGTTTAACCTTTGGCCAGTAAAGGCCATGGCATATTATAACATGTAGAATCATTATGATGGATCCAGTTTCAACATATCTCCAACTTTGAAGTATACAGTGGGGTCACAATATTATATATATATATATATATATTGACACTCTTGACACCCTCAAACCAACTATTAGTGTCCTGATTCAGATCTGTTCAAACCAACTATTAGTGTCCTGATTCAGATCTGTTCAAACCAACTCTTAGTATCCTGATTCAGATCTGTTCAAACCAACTCTTAGTGTCCTGATTCAGATCTGTTCAAACCAACTCTTAGTATCCTGATTCAGATCTGTTCAAACCAACTCTTAGTGTCCTGATTCAGATCTGTTCAAACCAACTCTTAGTGTCCTGATTCAGATCTGTTCAAACCAACTCTTCTGATTGTCATTGTCATTCAATGTATATCTAAAGTTGGCAAAAACACACACAGATCTGGGACCAGACTAATGTATCTGTGGGTGGCCAGTTAGACTGTCTGGTCTGTGGTCAGCAGTGGTGGCTGGTGGCATGGAGGACAGGCTCATAATAATGTCTAGAATCAAATTAATAGAATGGTATCAAATGCATCAAACACATAGAATTCCATTCACTTCATTCCAGCCCTGATTGTGAGCCATTCATCCTCCCCTTAGCAGGCTCCTCAGGTGGTCAGTGGGCACAACATGGTTGTGGTCAATTCCATTTAAATTTCAATCAATTCAGAAGGTAAACCTCATTAAGAAGCATTGAAGTGTACTTCTTTTATTTACATTGTATTTAACCTTTATTTAACAAGTCAGTTAAGAACAAATTCTTATTTACAATGACGGCCTCCCAAAAGGCCTCCTGGGGGATAGTGTCTGGGATTCAACATGTAAATAAATATATATATATAGGACAAAACACACATCACGACAAGAGAGACACCACAACACTACATGAAGTAAGAACTAAGACAACAACATAGCATGGCAGCACCACATGACAACACAGCATGGTAGCAACACAACATGACAACACAACATGGTAGCAACACCACATGACAACACAGCATGGTAGCACCACATGACAACACAGCATGGCAGCACCACATGACAACACAGCATGGCAGCACCACATGACAACACAGCATGGTAGCAACACAACATGACAACACAGCATGGTAGCAACACAACATGACAACACAGCATGGTAGCAACACAACATGACAACACAACATGGTAGCAACACAACATGACAACACAACATGGTAGCAACACAACATGACAACACAGCATGGTAGCAACACAACATGACAACAACATGGTAGCAACAAAACAGGGTACAAACATTATTGGACACAGACAACAGCACAAAGGGCCAGAAGGTAGAGACAACAATACATCACACAAAGCAACCACCACTGTCATTGAGAGTGTCCACGATTGAGTCTTTGAATGAGGAGACGGAGATGAAACTGTCCTGTTTGAGTGTTTTGTTGCAGCTCGTTCCAGTCGCTAGCTGCAGAGAACTGAAAAGACGAGCGACCCAGGGATGTGTGTGCTTTGGGGACCTTTAACAGAATGTGACTGGCAGAACTGGTGTTGTATGTGGAGGATGAGGGCTGCAGTAGATATCTCAGTGTCACGTTCTGACCTTTATTTCCTTTGTTTTGTCATTATTTAGTATGGTCAGGGCGTGAGTTGGGGTGGGCAGTCTATGTTTGATTTTCTATGATTTGGGGATTTCTATGTTTCGGCCTAGTATGGTTCTCAATCAGAGGCAGGTGTCATTAGTTGTCTCTGATTGAGAATCATACTTAGGTAGCCTGGGTTGCACTGTTTGTTTGTGGGTGGTTGTCTATGTTAGTGGCTTGTGTCAGCACAGGTCTCATTTGTAGCTTCACAGTCATATTTGGTTTATTGTTGTTTTGTTACTCTTTTGTATAGTGTTCAGTGTTCTCTTTATTAAAATCCACTATGAACACATATCACGCCACATATTGGTCCTCTGATCCTTCTCGCCTCTCCTCTTCAGATGAAGAGGAGGAAGACCGTGACACTCAGACTGGGGGGAGTGAGGCCTAAGAGGGTTTTATAAATAAGCATCAACCAGTGGGTCTTGCGACGGGTATACAGAGATGACCAGTTTACAGAGCAGTATAGAGTGTAGTGATGTGTCCTATAAGGAGCATGGTGGCAAATCTGATGGCAGAATAGTAAAAAACATCTAGTCGCTCGAGAGCACCCTTACCTGCTGATCTATAAATTATGTCTCCGTAATCTAGCATGGGTAGGATGGTCATCTGAATCAGGGTTAGTTTGCCGGCTGGGGTGAAAGAGGAGCGATTACGAGAGAGGAAACCAAGTCTAGATTTAACTTTAGACTGCAGTTTTGATATGTGCTGAGAGAAGGACACCGTACCGTCTAGCCATACTCCCAAGTACTTGTATGAGGTGACTACCTCAAGCTCTAAACCCTCAGAGGTAGTAATCACCTTTCTGTGGGGAGAGGGGCATTTTTCTTACCAAACCACAAGACCTTTGTTTTGTAGGTGTTCAGAACAGGGTTAAGGGCAGAGAAAGATTGTTGGACAATTGATTGGGGCACAGTGCTGTGGTGGTGTGAGGCCTCCCTCCCACTCTCATTCCCTCTTCCTGGTGGTGGTGTGAGGTCTTAACCTCAGCCTCCCTCCCTCTCTCATTCCCTCTTCCTGGTGGTGGTGTGAGGTCTTAACCTCAGCCTCCCTCCCTCTCTCATTCCCTCTTCCTGGTGGTGGTGTGAGGTCTTAACCTCAGCCTCCATCCCTCTCTCATTCCCTCTTCCTGGTGGTGGTGTGAGGTCTTAACCTCAGCCTCCCTCCCTCTCTCATTCCCTCTTCCTCAGTACGATGTAGATGAGACCACTGACCAGACACAGAGGGCAGGACACCCAGGCCAGAATGTAGGCAAAGCCAAACACAGCATCCTCCTCCCCATCCGGACTCATTACCGTGTAGATTATAGCTCCACACATCACAAACAGACCTGGAGAGAGGGGGAGGAAAAGGAAGGGAGATGGGAGAGGAGAGGGAGAGAGAGAGAGAGGGGGGGAAGAGAGAGAGGGAGAGGGGGGGGAGAGAGGGGGGGGGGGGGGGGAAGAGAGTGAGAGGGAGAGAGAGAGAGAGAGAGGGGGGGGGGAAAGGAAGGGAAAGAGAGAGAGAGAGAGAGAGGGAGGGGGGGGGAGGAAAAGGAAGGGAAAGAGAGAGAGAGAGAGAGAGGGGGGGGGGAAGAGAGAGGACAGGGAGAGAGAGAGAGAGGGGGGGGGGAAGGGAGATGGGAGAGGAGAGAGAAAGAGAGAGTGGGGGAGAAGGGAAAAACACATGGTTAGTTTTAGACAGCTGTTGAGGATCATTCATTTTTTCCAAGTTGACACACCTAATATTTTGTGACAGACTTGGTTATGTTCTGTATATTGGGACAGGGCTGAATCTGCTAGCTTCCACTAGTTAACATCCTGAGCCAGAGAACCACGGCCATATGCAGATTCTTTATTTTTATCCAGCCAACTCTGCCCACAGGATCAAATTGAGTTAGCTAGCTAAGACACTGTATCTAGCATGAGATTTGGTTGGGTTCCAACTCAGAGATTATGACACACCTAACATAGAGACATTAAACCAAACCTTGTATTAAGGGACCTGACATAGAGACATTAAACCAAACCTTGTATTAAGGGACCTGACATAGAGACATTAAACCAAACCTTGTATTAAGGGACCTGACATAGAGACATTAAACCAAACCTTGTATTAAGGGACCTGACATAGAGACATTAAACCAAACCTTGTATTAAGGGACCTGACATAGAGACATTAAACCAAACCTTGTATTAAGGGACCTGACATTGAGGCAGTAAACCAACCGTCGTATCTGGCCCTGTTGTGACCATTCTGAGAAATCATATGAAACTTCTTTGAATCACACCTTCATAATGCAGAATATATTACTTGTTTGCTGATAAGTACAACTTTAACTTCTCTAGAGCCTGTAAAGTATAAACTTTTTTCTCTCACTGACTGGTGGGATTAAATGTGTTAAGGCTGCTACAATATCATTGAGTTACACGGCTACTTTAGTTACAGCTTTTAAACGTTATAAAACAGCATTCAACATGAGGCAGACAGCTCTTACTTTTCTCCAGTGTGTCAGCAAGCTCCTTCTGGTTCATTTTCCTCAGGATGTGCAGTGTGATCTTCCTCTCTGGCACTGCTCTCCTGCTTCTCATCTTCAGCATCCACCACTTCCTGCTTCTGACTCTCAAAGCCTTGTGGGAGTTCTGATCTCAGAATCATCTTGAACATCTTCAGCTCGTTCTTCATGTCATAATATTCTCTTCAAGCAACTGAAATAAAGTCAATAAGTGAATGAATGATTGACATATCAACTTAACTTGAGGTAAACAACAGATAAATACAGTAGCAACAGGATAATTCAATCCCAAAGAAACGCTAGCAACCTGTATCTCTTCTAGGAGTCTTCCATCAGGTCAAACACCTGTCCTAATGAGTTACTGACGCCATCTTTACCCATAACCCTCCATTCTCTAGATTTACAGGTGAACCATAGGAGTCTTCCATCAGGTCAATCACCTGTCCTAATGAGATACTGACGCCATCTTTACCCATAACCCTCCATTCTCTAGACGTACAGGTGAACCATAGGAGTCTTCCATCAGGTCAATCACCTGTCCTAATGAGATACTGATGCCATCTTTACCCATAACCCTCCATTCTCTAGACTTACAGGTGAACCATAGGAGTCTTCCATCAGGTCAATCACCTGTCCTAATGAGATACTGACGCCATCTTTACCCATAACCCTCCATTCTCTAGAATTACTGTGTTGTTGTGTCTCTACAGCTGAACAACTCTTTCCATGATGGCCTTGTCATTGAACCATCCCAGAAGGCCAAGGTGAGAATACATCAGTTAGAACATCATGTTGCCCAATACAATAGCCATGATAATAGCCTGGAATCCCTACAATATGACCCCACTAAATAGAATTATAATAACCGTGGTATTGTCCATCCAGGTGTTATGTGGAGTGGCTGAGTGACTTGTTCTCTCTGCCCCCCAACAATGAGTCATAGCTGTTCTGCAACTGTAGTGGTGGAGTAGCTTAGTGTCTCTCTGTCCCCCAACAATGAGTCATAGCTGTTCTGCAACTGTAGTGGTGGAGTAGCTTATTAGTGTCTCTCTGTCCCCCAACAACAGAGTCATAGCTGTTCTGAAACTGTAGCGGTGGAGTAGCTTAGTGTCTCTCTGTCCCCCAACAATGAGTCATAGCTGTTCTGCAACTGTAGTGGTGGAGTAGCTTATTAGTGTCTCTCTGTCCCCCAACAACAGAGTCATAGCTGTTCTGCAACTGTAGTGGTGGAGTAGCTTATTAGTGTCTCTCTGTCCCCCAACAACAGAGTCATAGCTGTTCTGCAACTGTAGTGGTGGAGTAGCTTATTAGTGTCTCTCTGTCCCCCAACAACAGAGTCATAGCTGTTCTGCAACTGTAGTGGTGGAGTAGCGTATTAGTGTCTCTCTGTCCCCCAACAATGAGTCATAGCTGTTCTGCAACTGTAGTGGTGGAGTAGCTTATTAGTGTCTCTCTGTCCCCCAACAACAGAGTCATAGCTGTTCTGCAACTGTAGTGGTGGAGTAGCTTAGTGTCTCTCTGTCCCCCAACAATGAGTCATAGCTGTTCTCCAACTGTAGTGGTGGAGTAGCTTAGTGTCTCTCTGTCCCCCAACAACGAGTCATAGCTGTTCTCCAACTGTAGTGGTGGAGCGCTACACAGTCTGTATCCTGAATCCTGAACAGACCAGTCAAGACAATAAGTGGTAGCTGAGTAGGTCAAAGGTTAATCTCGGTTAACGCGGAACTAAAATCTTCAGTAATTTGGTAAATTATATTTCCGTGTTGTAATTTGTCCACGAGAGATTAGCCAAAGGTTGGATACACAACACACACCCAGAGTCCAAAGATCAACTGTACCTAGAACATAGATACAGATATCAGGAAGTTGCTCTCTAAGCAGAACGGGAAATATCTCAATGATTTAACATGTTCTGGTTGTGAATTCAGGCTAAGAGGTGAGATTATTGTGAAGTGTGTAGAGACATTAAATGTGTGGTGTAATTATAGTAAAGTGAATGGAAGTAAAACACTCCTAACAGTCTATTTCTCCTGGGACAGACGCTAACTGGGATTAGGCAAATCAAAATCAAAAACATATGTTATAGTTCTACATTTCACATTTCGTATGAAAGATGTAGTTGTATCGTATCAGTTCCACTGTAGTATAACAATCCTTGGTATATGAGCCACGTTACAATTCCCACCAAGTGGGTTAACCCTATTGGTGCCAACGGCATGATGTGTACGGTGTTTGCTTTTCATGCCAGCGACCCGGGTTCACTTTCCTGCCCCGCCGTTCGCTACACGGATGTCAGAAGGGGGATGGTGGCCGTGAGGCCATCAGAAGGCCTGGACGTGTGAGGGGGCTAAGTAGTGCCTTCCAGTTTCGAAAGGGGGCAGTATAGTGAGCCATGTTCCACTTCCCACCATCTGGGTTAACCCTATTGCGATGTGTAGGGTGTTTGCCTTTCTCGCAAGCGACCCGGGTTCACTTCCCTGCCCCTGCTATTTGCTACAACATTAATAGCATTGGCTACCTGTTGAACAAGGAGACAGTTCAATTATTTTAGGATAATATCAGTAAGTGTTGATTTAGAATGTCTTCTGGGTTCAGCCTTCTAGCTGCCTTCATCAATTGGCTGAAATGTAACACATGACATGTCCTCAGAGTTGGGAGATAACCACTCCTAGTTTAAATCACCATGGCAACCATGTCATTACTTCCCCAGAGCAACAAGATCTAGAGACGCAACCTTTGTATCCAATCACATAGGTTTACAGCTGCTCGCAGTTGCAACTTCATTGCTAAGAAGTCAAACTGCTTTGGTTTAGATACATTTCTGTAGCAATCCGGGTTTAAGTTGCAGTTTTAACAGTGGCCAAGTAGGTTTAAGTTGCAGTTTTAACAGTGGCCAAGTAGGTTTAAGTTACAGTTTTAACAGTGGCCAAGTAGGTTTAAGTTACAGTTTTAACAGTGGCCAAGTAGGTTTAAGTTACAGTTTTAACAGTGGCCAAGTAGGTTTAAGTTACAGTTTTAACAGTGGCCAAGTAGGCTACTGTGGCTATTTGATCATAATGTAAGCCTGCCAGGGTGGCCTACCATCAAAAACTATGGGAAAAATGCATCCCATAACATAAGCATGCTGAAAGTTTGTTGTTCATTTGTTTACAGAGAAAGCATTGTCTTTGGTAAAACACCAGTTAACAGCAGGCTGACAGGTCTGCTGTTAGAACCAGTAATGGCCGATTTAACAGTCTTGGGTAGCGGTATGACTGTGGCTTCCCTCCAGGCCTGAGGAAAACCACTTTCCTCTAGGCTCAGGTTAAAGATCTGACAGATAGTAGCGGTCATAGAGTCAGCTACCATCCTCAGTAGCTTTCCGTCTAAGTTGTTTGTCATTATTGATCGATAACAAAAAAAATCCACTTCTCCCACACAAACTTTACAAAATTAGTTATTTTTATGCATGAGTACGACGGCTCAGAGTATGGGCCTGAGTTGTGCCTGTCAATCCTATAGAATCCTACTCTGATGCACTCTGCCTACAAAATCTGCCTACAAAAATGTTCAAATACTCTTTTAACCTTAGCGCTTAGAATAGCCAATTCTATTTCCACCAACCATTTAATTTGTATGGCTTCAGGATCAACTTGAGGATTAAACTAATGCAGTCTGGGAAATATTGTATGGCTTCAGGATCAACTTGAGGATTAAACTAATGCAGTCTGGGAAATATTGTATGGCTTCAGGATCAACTTGAGGATTAAACTAATGCAGTCTGGGAAATATTGTATGGCTTCAGGATCAACTTGAGGATTAAACTAATGCAGTCTGGGAAATATTGTATGGCTTCAGGATCAACTTGAGGATTAAACTAATGCAGTCTGGGAAATATTGTATGGCTTCGGGATCAACTTGAGGATTAAACTAATGCAGTCTGGGAAATATTGTATGGCTTCAGGATCAACTTGAGGATTAAACTAATGCAGTCTGGGAAATATTGTATGGCTTCGGGATCAACTTGAGGATTAAACTAATGCAGTCTGGGAAATATTGTATGGCTTCAGGATCAACTTGAGGATTAAACTAATGCAGTCTGGGAAATATTGTATGGCTTCAGGATCAACTTGAGGATTAAACTAATGCAGTCTGGGAAATATTGTATGGCTTCAGGATCAACTTGAGGATTAAACTAATGCAGTCTGGGAAATATTGTATGGCTTCAGGATCAACTTGAGGATTAAACTAATGCAGTCTGGGAAATATTGTATGGCTTCAGGATCAACTTGAAGATTAAACTAATGCAGTCTGGGAAATATTGTATGGCTTCAGGATCAACTTGAGGATTAAACTAATGCAGTCTGGGAAATATTGTACGGCTTCAGGATCAACTTGAGGATTAAACTAATGCAGTCTGGGAAATATTGTACAGCTTCAGGATCAACTTGAGGATTAAACTAATGCAGTCTGGGAAATATTGTACGGCTTCAGGATCAACTTGAGGATTAAACTATTGCAGTCTGGGAAATATTGTATTTTCCCCATATTGAAGAAAATGTAAGTGACTTAGGACATTTTATAACTATTCACATACAGCTTTCCTTGATCATTCATTTTAAGTTTGTCCTGAATCTTTTCCTTCAACAATATTTTATATGCATGTACAGTATAACGACATGCTTAATGTTTTATGTCCAGATGTATATTTGTATAGACTTCACCTAAAATGGAATAGAGGCATTTGAATTTAATTTGACTGTATTTCTGCCGTTGCTAAAGTTTGAAGCCACTCTGTGGGGCACATCGATCTGCACGTTGAACATAGTGAGATTGTAGACTCCTAAATTGACAGTACAGCTTGTTTAGGTAATTAGGCGGGTCTCAACGTTTAACCTTCGCCTCTACAAGCCCATTGAGGAGTCGTAACTATCAATGGGAGAAAATGGGGTTAAAATATAACTCAGTGGTAGTTTGAAAGAAGAGCGAACACACAATGGTGGTAGGCTATAGCAGGGTTTCCCAAACTCGGTCCTGGGGCCCCCCCTGGGGGCACTATTCTTTCTTTTTACCCAGATTGGACAACCATCGCTGTAGCTCGGCCACCTTCCACCGCAGAAGCAGAAGGCCATCAGGCAAATGTGGTGAATTAAGGGGATCTCTCTATCTTAAACTGACAGATTTTGATGGGGATTTTTGACTTATATTGACGTCAATAGACTCTTAAGGATTAATGGCAATCCCTGCATAATGTAAAAACTCTAAGTCTCATGTAGGCCTGCATTGAACACCACATATAGGCTAAAGCTATTTCTATGTAAAAATGTTATGGGATTTGTTGCATTGGTGTGGTTGGTAGGCCATTCTAAGGCCATTCTAAGAGGCCTACATTATGCTCAAATAGCCACAGTAGCTTATTGGCCACTGTCTACAACTGTAAGGGTACAGCATCCGTGTTCACTGTAAATGTGCGCCGGAAGTTGCACAGAATTTTCTCGTTCAAGTTTCCGCTCCCAAGACCAGGAATTTGCTTAGTGTCCCAAAAAATTAGAGGGAACATTGGTGGATGGTCTACTCTGCCAGAGGATCAGTATTAACATCTACACGTATCTCTCTCCTTTATCTCTGTAGTGGATGGTCTACTCTGTTAGAGGATCAGTATTAATATCTACAATATTTGAGAGATAGCCGTGAAGGATCACAATGTCTTTATGTTTTAATAATGTTCTTTCAGCTCTCTGCCAGAGGATCAGTCCAGGTGTGCAGTGTGTCAGCAGGTGCAGAGGGATCCAGTCTCTATCTCCTGTGGATACAGGTTCTGCAGACAGTGCATCACCAGATACTGGGAGAAACCTGCTCCTTCAGGAGACGATGACTGTCCTCAGTGTAGAAAGAAATCCAGAACACGTCCTGTACTACGGCACCTGAGTGAACCCAATGATGCCAGAGGCTCTAAAAATAGTAAGACAACTTGCACAGGCCAATACCTCAATATGATTTACAGTAGTTAACTACAATAATATGAGATAATATAAATTACTGTAGTTGTGGAAGGCCCACTTCTCATCCTGTCAACGAATGTTTCTGATACACATCATTTTTACTTTTCCTTTGAAGTGGACGACAACCTGCAGAGAGCCATAGTAAACCACAAAGACAGTCTGAAAAGGAGGTATGAATGTGTGGTAGGCATTGAAAAAGCAGGGATTCAAAGTCCCCTGAACAGGATTTACACAGAGCTCTACATCACAGAGGGAAAGCGTGAAGGGTTTAACAATGAACATGAGGTGTGGCAGCTAGAGACAGCATCCAGGACACCAACCTCACTTGACACAGCAATCCACTGCAATGACATTTTTAAACCATTACCTGGCCAAGAGAGAAGCATCAGAACTGTGCTGACGAAGGGTATCGCTGGCATCGGAAAAACAGTCTCTGTGCAGAAGTTCATCCTAGACTGGGCTGAAGGGAAGGCAAACCAAGATGTGGATGTCATATTTCTGCTTCCTTTTCGGGAGCTGAACTTGATTAAAGATCAGCAGTACAGTCTGCTTGGACTTCTAAATTATTTCCACACAGAACTAGACATAGGCAATGCAAAGAAACTCACTGCCTGTAAATCTATGTTCATCTTGGATGGTTTGGATCAGAGCAGATTTCCATTGGATTTCCAGCACAATGAAAAGGTGTCTGATGTCACACAGACATCGTCTGTCGATGTTCTGCTGACAAACCTCATCAAGGGGAATCTGCTTCCCTCTGCTCTCCTTTGGATAACCTCCCGACGAGCAGCAACCAATCAGATCCCCCCTGAGTATGTTGACCAGGTAACAGAGGTACGAGGGTTCAATGACCCACAGAAGGAGGAGTACTTCAGGAAGAGATTCAGTGATGAGGACCTGGCCAGCAGAATCATCTCACACATAAAAACATCAAGGAGCCTCCACATCATGTGCCACATTCCAGTCTTCTGTTGGATTTCTGCAACAGTCCTTGAACACATGTTGAGTACAGACAAGAGCAGAGAGATGCCCACGACTCTGACTGAGATGTCCATACACTTCCTGCTCATTCAGACCAGCCTGAAGAACCAGAAGTATCATGGAAGAGATGAGATGGATCAAGAGGAGATCATGGAGTCAGATAAGGACATTCTTCTGAAGCTGGGGAAGCTGGCGTTTGAACATCTGGAGAAGGGTAATCTGATGTTCTATGAAGAAGACCTGAAAGAGTGTGGCATTGATGTCAAAGAAGCCTCAGTGTACTCAGGATTGTGCACACAAATCTTTAAAGAAGAGTCTGTGTTCTTTCAGAGAGTGGTGTACTGCTTTGATCATCTGAGCATTCAGGAGTTTCTCTCAGCTGTCTACATATACCATTGTTACACAAACAAGAAAATGGATGCACTGAAGCCCTTCCTCAAGAGAAAGTCTAGAGGTGCGTCTGAAGAGCTAACCTTGGATGAGCTGCTGAAGAGTACCGTGGATAAAGCCTTGGAAAGTAAGAATGGACACCTGGACCTTTTTGTCTGCTTCCTTCATGGCATGTCACTGGCAGCCAATCAGAAACTCCTACGAGGTCTGGTGACACAGACAGAAAGCAGTCCAGAGAGCGTCGAGAGAACGATCCGATCCCTTAAGGTGATGCAGAAGAACATGTCCCCTGAGAGGTGGATTAATCTCTTCCACTGTCTGATAGAGATGAAAGACCAGTCAGTCCAGGAGGAAATCCAAGCATACTGGAGGTCAGAGAACACATCCAAAATCCTCACACTTGCTCACTGTTCAGCACTGGCCTACATGCTGCAGATATCAGAGGTGGTTCTGGATGTGTTTGACCTGAAGGTATACAAGACGTCAGAGGAGGGTCGTAGGAGACTGCTCCCAGCTGTGAGGCGCTGCAGGAAAGCTCTGTAAGTATTCATGTAAATATCGCATACCAGAATAAATTGTAGTTACAGCAGCATTTTCATTGGCTGACTGGATTTGTAGGTACTATTGTGACATTTTCTCAGTTTAAACTTCACCGTATGTAGGAACAACATTATTTTAATTAGCTGACTAAACTTTCTATCAGCTGAAAACTTCTTCAACAACTTATAACACCAACTGATCAGAAAAAGTATAATTGAGGCATTTATACAAGGACTACATATTAGTTGTGCAGGGCTAACAGGGTTAGCAGGGAAAGCTAAGCGTAACATTATAATAACTTATCTGTCATGGTATTTACTCTGTGTTGACAGACTCACTGACTGTCACTTCTCAGACACGTTATGTGAAGTGTTGGCTTCAGTTCTCAGCTCAAACTCCTCACATCTGGTAGAGCTGGATCTGAATGAATGTTATGGCCTGACGGATTCAGGAGTGAAACTGCTCTCTGCTGGACTGGGAAATCCACAATGTAAACTGGAGACTCTGAGGTCAGTGTTCCTTTACTTGATCAGTAAGTGATACCTGTTCAGTAAAATCCATGTGTTTCTAATATAATAATGGACCTTAATTTAGGGACTTCTATTTTGATAGCAGTTGCTGTGGCTCTGGGTTTAATCAGCAGAGGTTGCTGGGATACCTGTTTAGTTTATGGTTTGGTGCCATTGAAGGTGCCAGATCTCTGCTCATAGTATTTCATCCTTCTTCTTTTTTTACATCTACCCTGAAGTTGTGTAGCTCTAATGAATTGTGTCCATGGATAAATGTTTTACCCCGGCCTTGACTGCTCCTGTTATCAGCTTTAAATCCAAATCAGTGAAGGGACGTTGGAGACTGGGCCCAGTTGTGGAGTGCTGCAGAAAGGCTCTGTAATTACTCATGTGTTGGTGCTTTCAAGACAACTGGGAACTCAAAAAAAACAATGTCAAATCATGACGTCGGTGTTCTTCAGGTCGGAAAGTCAGAGCTCTAGAAAGAAGCCGGAGTTTCCGACATGGAATTCTGAGTTGAAAGACCGTTCAAATAGATTTTTCCCTGTTGGAGCGAGTTGTTTTTTGTCCCCGGAGTTATCAGTTGTCTTGAACGCACCAAAGTCGGAATTCTGAAATTCACGAGTTCAGAGTTCCCTGCTGGAAGCTACTTGTTTGAAGTGTTGCAATCAAGTGAAAGTGACAGAGATTTGTGGTGACTGTTAGGACAAGGGAAAACATCTAAATGAGATCCAACTGTTGCTTAAAGATGCACACAATTCTGTAAGCACGAGCGAGGCCACAAATAATGTGTCCAATAACTGACAATAATATACTATTTTTGACCGCTGTCATATTGACATATTCATTATGCCACTATTGGTTTTGTGTTGAGTTTCACGATTCACAAGCACGCTTGGCGTCTATACTCCAAGCCACAAGCTGTCACCAAGCTAAGAACCCTGGGACCGCACACCTCCCTCTGCAACTGGATCCTGGACTTCCTGACTGGTCAACCCAGGTAGTGATGGTAGGTTACATCACCTCAACCACGCTGACCCTAAACACGGGGCCCCACAGGTCTTAGCCCCGCTCCTGTACTCCCTGGACTCAAAGATGGTTACCTTGTTCCTGGCTCCTAGGCAACTTTGTTGTGTATTATTAGCCCAGAACATTCTTTTGCATTATCACATACAGACGGAAATAACTTTTGGATATCATAGAGGTGGTTACTCACCAACCAACATTTCAACCAGGAATACAACTTTCTTGAAATGGATCCTTTGTTCGTACCCTCCAAGGCTATTGAACTTATCCCAGAGGCTGCTCCAAGACGCCGCCGACGGAGAAGAGGTATTCGGAGTGGACTTTTAGTCCGACTCAGGAGGTGTGCACTACATCCACGGCTTCCGAGTATATTAATCGCTAATGTTCAGTCCCTGGACAATAAAGAAGATGAGATCAGGGTGAGAATCTCCTTCCAGAGATGCATCAGGGACTGTAACATACTCTGTTTCACAGAATCATGGCTCTCTCCAGATATACTGTCCCCGTCCATTCAGCCTGCTGGGTTCAGGAACTGTTCACAGAATCATGGCTCTCTCCAGATATACTGTCCCCGTCCATTCAGCCTGCTGGGTTCAGGAACTGTTCACAGAATCATGGCTCTCTCCAGATATACTGTCCCCGTCCATTCAGCCTGCTGGGTTCAGGAACTGTTCACAGAATCATGGCTCTCTCCAGATATACTGTCCCCGTCCATTCAGCCTGCTGGGTTCAGGAACTGTTCACAGAATCATGGCTCTCTCCAGATATACTGTCCCCGTCCATTCAGCCTGCTGGGTTCAGGAACTGTTCACAGAATCATGGCTCTCTCCAGATATACTGTCCCCGTCCATTCAGCCTGCTGGGTTCAGGAACTGTTCACAGAATCATGGCTCTCTCCAGATATACTGTCCCCGTCCATTCAGCCTGCTGGGTTCAGGAACTGTTCACAGAATCATGGCTCTCTCCAGATATACTGTCCCCGTCCATTCAGCCTGCTGGGTTCAGGAACTGTTCACAGAATCATGGCTCTCTCCAGATATACTGTCCCCGTCCATTCAGCCTGCTGGGTTCAGGAACTGTTCACAGAATCATGGCTCTCTCCAGATATACTGTCCCCGTCCATTCAGCCTGCTGGGTTCAGGAACTGTTCACAGAATCATGGCTCTCTCCAGATATACTGTCCCCGTCCATACAGCCTGCTGGGTTCAGGAACTGTTCACAGAATCATGGCTCTCTCCAGATATACTGTCCCCGTCCATTCAGCCTGCTGGGTTCTCATTATATTGTGCAGATAGAAATAAAGAACTCTCCGGGAAGAAGAAGAAAGGTGGAGGTGTATGTTTCATAATGAACTACTTAGCTACCAGTTACTTAACTACCAGTTACTCATCCATGCACCTTGGAGGGTGCTGCTATATGTACATAGATATGGAACACTCGTCACTTTAATAATGGAACACTCGTCACTTTAATAATGGAACACTCGTCACTTTAATAATGGAACACTCGTCACTTTAATAATGGAACACTCGTCACTTTAATAATGGAACACTCGTCACTTTAGTAATGGAACACTCGTCACTTTAATAATGGAACACTCGTCACTTTAATAATGGAACACTCGTCACTTTAATAATGGAACACTCGTCACTTTAATAATGGAACACTCGTCACTTTAGTAATGGAACACTCGTCACTTTAGTAATGGAACACTCGTCACTTTAGTAATGGAACACTCGTCACTTTAGTAATGGAACACTCGTCACTTTAGTAATGGAACACTCGTCACTTTAGTAATGGAACACTCGTCACTTTAGTAATGGAACACTCGTCACTTTAATAATGGAACACTCGTCACTTTAGTTATGTTTACATACTGTTTTACCCATTTAATATAAATGTACTGTATTTTAGTCAAGTGAGGTTGAAGAGGCACTGTTTTGTGTTCTTCACCACATCGTCTATGTGGGTGGACCAGTTCAGATTGTCAGTGATATGTACTCTGAGTAACTTGAAGCTTTTCACCTAATACACTGCGGGCCTTCAAATCCTCAAAACGTTAAACAGCTGCACCATTGAGAGCATCTTGACTGTCTGCATCACTGCCTGTTCTGAAAACCTTGTGAAGACTTACAAGGAGGAATGGGAAAAAATTTCAGTCTCTCGATGTGCAAAACTGATAGAGACATACCCCAAGCGACTTACAGCTGTAATCGCAGCAAAAGGTGGCGCTACAAAGTATTAACTTAAGGGGGCTGAATAATTTTGCACGGCCAATTTTTAAGTTTTTGATTTGTTAAAAAAGTTTGAAATATCCAATAAATGTCGTTCCACTTCATGATTGTGTCCCACTTGTTGTTGATTCTTCACAAAAAAATACAGTTTTATATCTTTATGTTTGAAGCCTGAAATGTGGCAAAAGGTCGCAAAGTTCAAGGGGGCCGAATACTTTCGCAAGGCACTGTATATTACTACCGTTCAAACGTTTGGGGTCACTTAGAAACGTACTTGTTTTTGAAAGAAAAGAACATTTTTTGGCAAGCATCCTGGAGTCGCCTCTTCACTGTGGACGTTGAGACTGGTGTTTTGTGGGTACTATTTAATGAAGCTGCCTCTTGAGGACTTGTGATACATCTGTTTCTCAAACTAGACACACTAATGTACTTGTCCTCTTGCTCAGTTGTGCAGCGGGGCCTCCCACTTTTCTTTCTATTCTGGTTAGAGCCAGTTCACACTGTTCTGTGAAGGGAGTAGTACACAGCGTTGTACGAAATCTTCAGCTTCTTGGCAATTTCTCGCATGGAATAGCATTCATTTCTCAGAACAAGAATAGACTGACAAGTTTCAGAAAACCTTAGTTTCCATTTTGAGTCTGTAATCGAACCCACGAATGCTGATGCTCCAGATACTCAACTAGTCTAAAGAAGGCCAGTTGTATTGCTTCTTTAATAAGCACAACAGTTTTCAGCTGTGCTAATGTAACAGTATAGACTTTAGCGCGCACCACCGCTAACTAGCTAGCCATTTCACATCGGCTACACTAACATTGCATAATGGTTTCCTAATGATCAATTAGCCTTTTAAAATGATAATCGATGTCGATATTGTAACGATCGTTTGTGGAAGAAGGTGTGGACCAAAGCGCAGCGTGGTAAGTTTTCATGATTTTTATTAACTGAACACTGAAATAACAAATAACAAAGAGAATGAACGAAAACCGAAACAGTCCTGTAAGGTGCAGAAAACACTAAACAGAAAATAACTACCCACAAACACCCTGTGGGGAAAAAGCTACCTAAGTATGGTTCCCAATCAGAGACAACGATAGACAGCTGTCCCTGATTGAGAATCAAACCCGGCCAAAACAAAGAAATACAAAAATATAGAAAAAATAACCTAGAATGCCCACCCTAGTCACACCCTGGCCTAACCAAAACAGAGAATGAAAGCCTCTCTATGGCCAGGGCATGACAGATATTTCATAAGAAATCCGACGTTTCCAGCTACAATTGTCATTTACACTAACAATGTCTACACTATATTTCTGATCAATTCAATATTATTTTAATGGACAAGAAATGTGCTTTTCTTTCAAAAACAAGGACATTTCTAAGTGACCCCAAACTTTTGAACGGTAGTGTATATCTACATCTATCATTCCAGTCTCCCTGCTCATAAATATGGAAGTGACTCTGTACATCGCTTCTTCTTCTCTAGTGTTCTTTTCATTTCTTCTCTTCTATTTGTATTTCTTGTGTGTTTATTGATTGATTGTTGGGTTTAGGACTTGCAGGAAATGAATTTCACTGTACTTGTGCATGTGACATTGAACAGTAATGATTAGTTTACTACGTGACATTGAACACTACTGATTAGTTTAGTACGTGACATTGAACACTAATGATTAGTTTAGTACGTGACATTGAACACTAATGATTAGTTTAGTACGTGACATTGAACACTAATGATTAGTTTAGTACGTGACATTGAACACTAATGATTAGTTTACTACGTGACATTGAACACTAATGATTAGTTTACTACGTGACATTGAACACTAATGATTAGTTTACTACGTGACATTGAACACTAATGATTAGTTTACTACGTGACATTGAACACTAATGATTAGTTTACTACGTGACATTGAACACTAATGATTAGTTTACTACGTGACATTGAACACTAATGATTAGTTTAGTACGTGACATTGAACACTACTGATTAGTTTAGTACGTGACATTGAACACTAATGATTAGTACGTGACATTGAACACTAATGATTAGTTTAGTACGTGACATTGAACACTAATGATTAGTTTAGTACGTGACATTGAACACTACTGATTAGTTTAGTACGTGACATTGAACACTAATGATTAGTATGTGACATTGAACACTAATGATTAGTTTACTACGTGACATTGAACACTAATGATTAGTTTACTACGTGACATTGAACACTAATGATTAGTTTACTACGTGACATTGAACACTAATGATTAGTTTAGTACGTGACATTGAACACTACTGATTATTTTAGTACGTGACATTGAACACTAATGATTAGTTTAGTACGTGACATTGAACCGTAATGATTCGTTTAGTACGTGACATTGAACCGTAATGATTAGTTTAGTACGTGACATTGAACCGTAATGATTCGTTTAGTACGTGACATTGAACCGTAATGATTAGTTTAGTACGTGACATTGAACCGTAATGATTAGTTTAGTACGTGACATTGAACCGTAATGATTAGTTTAGTACGTGACATTGAACACTAATGATTAGTTTAGTACGTGACATTGAACCGTAATGATTCGTTTACTACGTGACATTGAACCGTAATGATTCGTTTAGTACGTCACATTGAACCGAAATGATTAGTTTAGTACGTGACATTGAACCGTAATGATTAGTTTAGTACGAAACTGATAGAGACATACCCCAAGCGACTTACAGCTGTAATCGCAGCAAAAGGTGGCGCTACAAAGTATTAACTTAAGGGGGCTGAATAATTTTGCACGGCCAATTTTTAAGTTTTTGATTTGTTAAAAAAGTTTGAAATATCCAATAAATGTCGTTCCACTTCATGATTGTGTCCCACTTGTTGTTGATTCTTCACAAAAAAAATACAGTTTTATATCTTTATGTTTGAAGCCTGAAATGTGGCAAAAGGTCGCAAAGTTCAAGGGGGCCGAATACTTTCGCAAGGCACTGTATATTACTACCGTTCAAACGTTTGGGGTCACTTAGAAACGTACTTGTTTTTGAAAGAAAAGAACATTTTTTGGCAAGCATCCTGGAGTCGCCTCTTCACTGTGGACGTTGAGACTGGTGTTTTGTGGGTACTATTTAATGAAGCTGCCTCTTGAGGACTTGTGATACATCTGTTTCTCAAACTAGACACACTAATGTACTTGTCCTCTTGCTCAGTTGTGCAGCGGGGCCTCCCACTTTTCTTTCTATTCTGGTTAGAGCCAGTTCACACTGTTCTGTGAAGGGAGTAGTACACAGCGTTGTACGAAATCTTCAGCTTCTTGGCAATTTCTCGCATGGAATAGCATTCATTTCTCAGAACAAGAATAGACTGACAAGTTTCAGAAAACCTTAGTTTCCATTTTGAGTCTGTAATCGAACCCACGAATGCTGATGCTCCAGATACTCAACTAGTCTAAAGAAGGCCAGTTGTATTGCTTCTTTAATAAGCACAACAGTTTTCAGCTGTGCTAATGTAACAGTATAGACTTTAGCGCGCACCACCGCTAACTAGCTAGCCATTTCACATCGGCTACACTAACATTGCATAATGGTTTCCTAATGATCAATTAGCCTTTTAAAATGATAATCGATGTCGATATTGTAACGATCGTTTGTGGAAGAAGGTGTGGACCAAAGCGCAGCGTGGTAAGTTTTCATGATTTTTATTAACTGAACACTGAAATAACAAATAACAAAGAGAATGAACGAAAACCGAAACAGTCCTGTAAGGTGCAGAAAACACTAAACAGAAAATAACTACCCACAAACACCCTGTGGGGAAAAAGCTACCTAAGTATGGTTCCCAATCAGAGACAACGATAGACAGCTGTCCCTGATTGAGAATCAAACCCGGCCAAAACAAAGAAATACAAAAATATAGAAAAAATAACCTAGAATGCCCACCCTAGTCACACCCTGGCCTAACCAAAACAGAGAATGAAAGCCTCTCTATGGCCAGGGCATGACAGATATTTCATAAGAAATCCGACGTTTCCAGCTACAATTGTCATTTACACTAACAATGTCTACACTATATTTCTGATCAATTCAATATTATTTTAATGGACAAGAAATGTGCTTTTCTTTCAAAAACAAGGACATTTCTAAGTGACCCCAAACTTTTGAACGGTAGTGTATATCTACATCTATCATTCCAGTCTCCCTGCTCATAAATATGGAAGTGACTCTGTACATCGCTTCTTCTTCTCTAGTGTTCTTTTCATTTCTTCTCTTCTATTTGTATTTCTTGTGTGTTTATTGATTGATTGTTGGGTTTAGGACTTGCAGGAAATGAATTTCACTGTACTTGTGCATGTGACATTGAACAGTAATGATTAGTTTACTACGTGACATTGAACACTACTGATTAGTTTAGTACGTGACATTGAACACTAATGATTAGTTTAGTACGTGACATTGAACACTAATGATTAGTTTAGTACGTGACATTGAACACTAATGATTAGTTTAGTACGTGACATTGAACACTAATGATTAGTTTAGTACGTGACATTGAACACTAATGATTAGTTTACTACGTGACATTGAACACTAATGATTAGTTTACTACGTGACATTGAACACTAATGATTAGTTTACTACGTGACATTGAACACTAATGATTAGTTTACTACGTGACATTGAACACTAATGATTAGTTTACTACGTGACATTGAACACTAATGATTAGTTTAGTACGTGACATTGAACACTACTGATTAGTTTAGTACGTGACATTGAACACTAATGATTAGTACGTGACATTGAACACTAATGATTAGTTTAGTACGTGACATTGAACACTAATGATTAGTTTAGTACGTGACATTGAACACTACTGATTAGTTTAGTACGTGACATTGAACACTAATGATTAGTATGTGACATTGAACACTAATGATTAGTTTACTACGTGACATTGAACACTAATGATTAGTTTACTACGTGACATTGAACACTAATGATTAGTTTACTACGTGACATTGAACACTAATGATTAGTTTAGTACGTGACATTGAACACTACTGATTATTTTAGTACGTGACATTGAACACTAATGATTAGTTTAGTACGTGACATTGAACCGTAATGATTCGTTTAGTACGTGACATTGAACCGTAATGATTAGTTTAGTACGTGACATTGAACCGTAATGATTCGTTTAGTACGTGACATTGAACCGTAATGATTAGTTTAGTACGTGACATTGAACCGTAATGATTAGTTTAGTACGTGACATTGAACCGTAATGATTAGTTTAGTACGTGACATTGAACACTAATGATTAGTTTAGTACGTGACATTGAACCGTAATGATTCGTTTACTACGTGACATTGAACCGTAATGATTCGTTTAGTACGTCACATTGAACCGAAATGATTAGTTTAGTACGTGACATTGAACCGTAATGATTAGTTTAGTACGTGACATTGAACCGTAATGATTAGTTTACTACGTGACATTGAACCGTAATGATTAGTTTACTACGTGACATTGAACCGTAATGATTCGTTTAGTACGTGACATTGAACCGTAATGATTAGTTTAGTACGTGACATTGAACCGTAATGATTAGTTTAGTACGTGACATTGAACCGTAATGATTAGTTTAGTACGTGACATTGAACCGTAATGATTAGTTTAGTACGTGACATTGAACCGTAATGATTAGTTTAGTACGTGACATTGAACCGTAATGATTAGTTTAGTACGTGACATTGAACCGTAATGATTCGTTTAGTACGTGACATTGAACCGTAATGATTAGTTTAGTATGTGACATTGAACCGTAATGATTAGTACGTGACATTGAACCGTAATGATTAGTACGTGACATTGAACCGTAATGATTAGTACGTGACATTGAACCGTAATGATTAGTTTAGTACGTGACATTGAACCGTAATGATTAGTACGTGACATTGAACCGTAATGATTCGTTTAGTACGTGACATTGAACCGTAATGATTAGTACGTGACATTGAACCGTAATGATTAGTACGTGACATTGAACCGTAATGATTAGTACGTGACATTGAACCGTAATGATTAGTACGTGACATTGAACCGTAATGATTCGTTTAGGCTGCTGATATTTTCTTCATCCACCACATGCCTTTGTCTTTGTCTATTATTATTTGTTTTGTCGTTTATAAAAAGGTATCTGCACATCTGCTTTTGTTTTCATAGTTGTAACAAAGGTACCCCATGAATGAAATAGATTTTACACTTTTACACATACAATTCTGTGATATTTTAGCTTTTTATTTTTGTTAACATAAGCTAATGAAAATGTTCAAATATTTACATTTGGTTTTCTAATGTTACCTAACTCCTTCGTAAACACAACCAAATGACATTGACACGGAGGGGGGGGAGGGGGGGGGGGGGGGGGGGGGGGGGGGGGGTCCAATGAGGCTTTTGTAGTTAAATGGATTCATTAGACTGGTGGCTGTTGGTGCTCCTCCAGACCCGGCTATTAACCCATAGGGTTGTTTTTACTGTCAGGAAGCTTTGAGGATGAAATGCTCAGAACGTTTTTGTCTTTGATGATATTTGTCTGAACGTACTGCTAGAGTGTAAAATACACATATTTAACAAGCCAACGGGGAAATATGGTTTATATGCTTTATAATGACACTTCCAGTTTTGGCGGGAAAGACTGGGTTACCTGGGAGAAAATGTGGATTTTCGGTATGGAACATTTGTAAAATACAGGGAAAATATTCAACCCTAGTTCTGGGGATGATCTTTGTAAGAAAAGCAGTTTTGTTGGTGGACTAGATTGTCTATCAGCTGAAAACTCTTGAACAAATGATAATAAAAACGGATCAAATACAGTTGCAACATCTAGCCATGTCTTCACGTTGTAAACATTAGACGTGCACTGGTAAATGTGTAAGAAATTAAAGCTAAACGTACCGTTATAATACAACCTGTCTGTAATGGTGTTTACTCTGTGTTGACAGACTCACTGACTGTAACCTCACAGACACATCCTGTGAAGTGTTGGTCTCAGCTCTCAGTTCAAACCCCTCACACCTGAGAGAGATGGATCTGAGTAACAATGACCTGAAAGATTCAGGAGTGAAGCTGCTCTCTGCTGGACTGGGGAATCCCCACTGTAAACTGGGAAGACTGAGGTCAGTTTTCCTCTAGTTGATCAACAAGTGATAACCTTTAATTAGATCCACATATAATGGTTTTACATTGAAATGCTTACTCTGTGTTCATAGACTCGCTGGCTGTAAACTCACAGAAGCATCTTGTGAAGTGTTGGCCTCAGTTCTCAGCCCAAACTCCTCACATCTGAGAGAGCTGGATCTGAGTAACAATGACCTGAAGGATTCAGGAGTGAAGCTGCTCTCTGCTGGACTGGGGAATCCCCACTGTAAACTGGAGACTCTGAGGTCAGTGTTCCTGTACTTGGTAAACAGGTGGTAGCTGTTCACCAGATCCACGTGTGTTTAAGGACGAAAATACACAATTCAATGTACATCTGACCTTTGACTGACAGTGTGTGTATATATATATATATATTATACACACATACAGATGTACACTTTACTGTATCTACAGTGTATTTGGAAAGTATTCAGACCCCTTAACCTTTTCCACATTTTGTTACGCTACAGCCTTAATCTCCAATGGATTAAATAGTTTTTTCCCCTCATCAATCTACACACAATACCCCATAATGACATCACAATACCCCATAATGACATCACAATACCCCATAATGACATCACAATACCCCATAATGACATCACAATACCCCATAATGACATCACAATACCCCATAATGACATCACAATACCCCATGATGACATCACAATACCCCATAATGACATAGCAAAAACAATATATATATATATTTTTTTGCAAATGTATAAAAAAAAAAGAACTGAGAATTTTACATTTACATGAGTATTCAGACCCATTACTCAGTACTTTGTTGAAGCACCTTTGGCAGCGATTACAGCCTCGAGTCTTCTTGGGTATGACGCTACAAGCTTGGCGCACCTGTATTTGGGGAGTTTCTCCCATTCTTCTCAGGTTGGATGGGGAGCATTGCTGCACAACTATTTTAAGGTCTCCAGAGATGTTTGATCGGGTTCAAGTCCGGGCTCTGGCTGGGCCACTCAAGGACATTGAGACTTGTCCCAAAGCCACTCCTGCATTGTCTTGGCTGTGTGCTTAGGGTCGCTGTTCTGTTGGAAGATGAACCACCGCCCCAGTCTGAGGTCCTGAGCGCTCTGGAGCAGGTTTTCATCAAGGATCTCTCTGTATTTTCCTCTGTTAATCGGTCCCTCAAGCCTGACCGGTCTCCCAGTCCCTGCCGCTGAAAAAGAGCCTCACAGCATGATGCTGCCACCACCATGCTTCACCTTAGAAATGGTGCCAGGTTTCTTCCAAACGTGCTTGGCATTCAGGCCAAAGAGTTCAATCTTGCTTTCATTTTGTTTCTCATGGTCTGAGTCCTTTAGGTGCCTTTTGGCAAACTTCAAGGGGCCTGACTACTTTCCTAAAAGACTTTTAGTAAACTTCAAGGGGCCTGACTACTTTCCTAAGAGACTTTTGGTAAACTTCAAGGGGCCTGACTACTTTCCTAAGAGACTTTTGGTAAACTTCAAGTGGCCTGACTACTTTCCTAAGAGACTTCTGGTAAACTTCAAGGGGCCTGACTACTTTCCTAAGAGACTTTTGGTAAACTTCAAGGGGCCTGACTACTTTCCTAAGAGACTTCTGGTAAACTTCAAGGGGCCTGACTACTTTCCTAAGAGACTTCTGGTAAACTTCAAGGGGCCTGACTACTTTCCTAAGAGACTTCTGGTAAACTTCAAGGGGCCTGACTACTTTCCTAAGAGACTTCTGGTAAACTTCAAGGGGCCTGACTACTTTCCTAAGAGACTTCTGGTAAACTTCAAGGGGCCTGACTACTTTCCTAAGAGACTTCTGGTAAACTTCAAGGGGCCTGACTACTTTCCTAAGAGACTTCTGGTAAACTTCAAGGGGCCTGACTACTTTCCTAAGAGACTTCTGGTAAACTTCAAGGGGCCTGACTACTTTCCTAAGAGACTTCTGGTATACTTCAAGGGGCCTGACTACTTTCCTAAGAGACTTCTGGTAAACTTCAAGGGGCCTGACTACTTTCCTAAGAGACTTCTGGTAAACTTCAAGGGGCCTGACTACTTTCCTAAGAGACTTCTGGTAAACTTCAAGGGGCCTGACTACTTTCCTAAGAGACTTCTGGTAAACTTCAAGGGGCCTGACTACTTTCCTAAGAGACTTCTGGTAAACTTCAAGGGGCCTGACTACTTTCCTAAGAGACTTCTGGTAAACTTCAAGGGGCCTGACTACTTTCCTAAGAGACTTCTGGTAAACTTCAAGGGGCCTGACTACTTTCCTAAGAGACTTCTGGTAAACTTCAAGGGGCCTGACTACTTTCCTAAGAGACTTCTGGTAAACTTCAAGGGGCCTGACTACTTTCCTAAGAGACTTCTGGTATACTTCAAGGGGCCTGACTACTTTCCTAAGAGACTTCTGGTAAACTTCAAGGGGCCTGACTACTTTCCTAAGAGACTTCTGGTAAACTTCAAGGGGCCTGACTACTTTCCTAAGAGACTTCTGGTATACTTCAAGGGGCCTGACTACTTTCCTAAGAGACTTCTGGTAAACTTCAAGGGGCCTGACTACTTTCCTAAGAGACTTCTGGTATACTTCAAGGGGCCTGACTACTTTCCTAAGAGACTTCTGGTAAACTTCAAGGGGCCTGACTACTTTCCTAAGAGACTTCTGGTAAACTTCAAGGGGCCTGACTACTTTCCTAAGAGACTTCTGGTATACTTCAAGGGGCCTGACTACTTTCCTAAGAGACTTCTGGTAAACTTCAAGGGGCCTGACTACTTTCCTAAGAGACTTCTGGTAAACTTCAAGGGGCCTGACTACTTTCCTAAGAGACTTCTGGTAAACTTCAAGGGGCCTGACTACTTTCCTAAGAGTCTTCTGGTAAACTTCAAGGGGCCTGACTACTTTCCTAAGAGACTTCTGGTAAACTTCAAGGGGCCTGACTACTTTCCTAAGAGTCTTCTGGTAAACTTCAAGGGGCCTGACTACTTTCCTAAGAGACTTCTGGTAAACTTCAAGGGGCCTGACTACTTTCCTAAGAGACTTCTGGTAAACTTCAAGGGGCCTGACTACTTTCCTAAGAGACTTCTGGTAAACTTCAAGGGGCCTGACTACTTTCCTAAGAGACTTCTGGTAAACTTCAAGGGGCCTGACTACTTTCCTAAGAGACTTCTGGTAAACTTCAAGGGGCCTGACTACTTTCCTAAGAGACTTCTGGTAAACTTCAAGGGGCCTGACTACTTTCCTAAGAGACTTCTGGTAAACTTCAAGGGGCCTGACTACTTTCCTAAGAGACTTCTGGTATACTTCAAGGGGCCTGACTACTTTCCTAAGAGACTTCTGGTAAACTTCAAGGGGCCTGACTACTTTCCTAAGAGACTTCTGGTAAACTTCAAGGGGCCTGACTACTTTCCTAAGAGACTTTTATTGTTTTTAGCTGCATCTTTTTATGTTCAAAGACCAGCAGTGTGATTTTGAAATCATGTTTAACTCTCTGCAGCTTGTCGCTCTGTGGAGTCGAAGAGGAAGGCTGTGCATCTCTGGTCTCAGCTCTGAGGTCAAACCCCTCACACCTGAGAGAGCTGGACCTGAGTAACAATCGCTCAGGAGACTCAGGAGTCAGACTGCTCTCTGCTGGACTGGAGGATCCACACTGCAGACTGGAGAAACTCAAGTATGTAGAGGGTTTGTGTCAATATGTGTTGATCATTGACATACTGTAATAGAGCTTGAGACCACCTGAGTGGAGGGACAAGTGTCTGGTAGATCAGAGTAGACCACCTGAGTGGAAGGACAGGTACTGGTAGATCAGAGTAGACCACCTGAGTGGAGGGACAGGTACTGGTAGATCAGAGTAGACCACCTGAGTGGAGGGACAGGTACTGGTAGATCAGAGTAGACCACCTGAGTGGAGGGACAGGTACTGGTAGATCAGAGTAGACCACCTGAGTGGAGGGACAGGTACTGGTAGATCAGAGTAGACCACCTGAGTGGAGGGACAGGTACTGGTAGATCAGAGTAGACCACCTGAGTGGAGGGACAGGTACTGGTAGATCAGAGTAGACCACCTGAGTGGAGGGACAGGTACTGGTAGATCAGAGTAGACCACCTGAGTGGAGGGACAGGTACTGGTAGATCAGAGTAGACCACCTGAGTGGAGGGACAGGTACTGGTAGATCAGAGTAGCAAAGCTCTATCCCCACCTTTGTATTAACCAGTATGGGCCGGCGTCAGAGGTCTGAACACACCAACACACAAACCACAACCTGAGAAAAAACACATTGAAATACTTTATTACTTCCAAGTTCATAGGATCCCGTGGATAAGATGTGAGGTGGCCTACAAAATGTATGTAGTCTATGATTCAACCTGAGCATCAGTAGACTATGTGATTCAACCTGAGCATCAGTATGTGTCAGGAATAAACAAAATCTGTGGTATAATGACAGGCTATGTGGATAAACAAGCTCTTTGGTATAATGATAAGCTCTGGTATAATGATAGACTATGTGGATAAAGAAGCTCTGTGGTATAATGATAGGCTATGTGGATAAACAAGCTCTGTGGTATAATGATAGGCTATGTGGTATAATGATAGGCTCTGTGGTATAATGATAGGCTCTGTGGTATAATGATAGGCTCTGTGGTATAATGATAGGCTCTGTGGTATAATGATAGGCTCTGTGGTATAATGATAGGCTATGAGCATCATTACGCACTAGAAGGTGACACGTTGCACAAAAGTGATACTCCGCAAACATGTGAATTCACTGCTCACAGGGAAATTATTTAAGTCGGATACAAAAGAACATGCTACAGCAAGCAGCCTGCTCTATTCCCAAGGTGTAGGGGAGAGGATGAGCACCCCTTGAAACCCAACTATTTGATCTGGTCCCCCAAATTCCCCCTCACTTCCTGCCTTAATCCCCGGCAGCTCTACCCAGCAGAGACTTGTAGGTTACGGAACCCAACGCTCATCAAAGCACCAGCTCCCCTCAATCACCTGCCAGAACTCTCTGCCTTATAACAGTTTCTCAGAGACCCAGGAAGAGGTGGCAAGGAGGCACAGGCATAGATCCATTACTTCATGATTTGAGGAAATCATTCCTTGTCAGCTATAATCACAGCTTCACCACAATACTGTAAGACATTTTTCTGAGTTTGGGTTGGTTATGATAATTGATAGTTATCAGGTTATGATAATTAATAGTTATCAGGTTAGTTATGACTATTGATAGTTATCAGGTTAGTTATGATAATTAATAGTTATCAGGTTATGATAATTGATAGTTATCAGGTTAGTTATAATGATTGATAGTTATCAGGTTAGTTATGATAATTAATAGTTATCAGGTTATGATAATTGATAGTTATCAGGTTAGTTATGACTTGATAGTTATCTGGTTAGTTATGACTATTGATAGTTATCAGGTTAGTTATGACTATTGATAGTTATCAGGTTAGTTATGACTATTGATAGTTATCAGGTTAGTTATGACTATTGATAGTTATCAGGTTAGTTATGACTATTGATAGTTATCAGGTTATGATAATTGATAGTTATCAGGTTAGTTATGACTATTGATAGTTATCAGGTTAGTTATGACTATTGATAATTATCAGGTTAGTTATGACTATTGATAGTTATCAGGTTAGTTATGACTATTGATAGTTATCTGGTTTGTTATGACTATTGATAGTTATCAGGTTAGGTATGATAATTGACATGCACTGTGAGCCAGACATACTTTACTTACCACCACATGAACAATGTGATATGCTGACCGTCTGTGTGTGTGAGGCAGAGAGATTGACTGCCTGTTCTCCTGCTCCCCTCACAGTGTGGAACCTGGTGGAGTGTACACAATCAAACCTTGGCCTAGAAAATGTGAGTGTTGACTGCTATGAATAATTAGCTTGTTATTAATCAGTCTTATTTCAAGTAAGGGGTTAGAAAATAATGAAATCATTTTTCAGAGCTTGATTGGTAAGTAATGTATGCATGTGTGGTTACCCTAATAGGACTTCCCTCTGTGGTTATATGTTGCTGTGTGTCTGTGTTTTATATGACCATACAGTATAACGTATCATCATTCAGCAAGTCTTAAATACTCTTTGTTTGGTCCTTTAATACCTAGAACCATTAACATTCTGATGTGGTCCTTTAATACCTAGAACCATTAACATTCTGATGTGGTCCTTTAATACCTAGAACCATTAACATTCTGATGTGGTCCTTTATTACCTAGAACCATTAACATTCTGATGTGGTCCTTTATTACCTAGAACCATTAACATTCCGATGTGGTCCTGTATTACCTAGAACCATTAACATTCTGATGTGGTCCTTTAATACCTAGAACCATTAACATTCTGATGTGGTCCTTTAATACCTAGAACCATTAACATTCTGATGTGGTCCTTTAATACCTAGAACCATTAACATTCTGATGTGGTCCTTTATTACCTAGAACCATTAACATTCTGATGTGGTCCTTTATTACCTAGAACCATTAACATTCTGATGTGGTCCTTTATTACCTAGAACCATTAACATTATGATGTGGTCCTTTAATACCTAGAACCATTAACATTCTGATGTGGTCCTTTAATACCTAGAACCATTAACATTCTGATGTGATATGAAGATGATTTGTGATATCCCTGGTCTTCCCCATCAGATGCCTGTGATCTCACACTGGACCCAAACACAGTAAACATAAAGCTCTCTCTGTCTGAGGACAACAGAAAGGTGACACGTAGCGAAGAGGCTCAGCCGTATCCTGATCACCCAGAGAGATTTGTGGACTGTGAACAGGTGCTGTGTAGAGAGGGTCTGACTGGGCTCTGTTACTGGGAGGTAGAGAGGAGTGGGATAGGGGCTGATGTAGGAGTGACATATAGAGGAATCAGCAGGAGAGAAGGGGGGGATGAGGACTGTGTGATTGGACAGAATGACAAGTCCTGGAGTCTGAGCTGCTTTAACAACCGTTACACTGCCTGGCACAATGATAATTACACTGACATAGACGTCCCGTCCTCCAGCTCCCACAGACTAGGGGTGTATCTGGACTGGCCAGCCGGCACTCTGTCCTTCTACAGAGTCTCCTCTGACTCACTGACCCACCTGTACACATTCCACACCACATTCACTGAGCCCCTTTATCCAGGGTTTCAGCTTTGGGATGACTCCTCTTCAATGTCCCTGTGTCAGGTGGTCCCTGTGCCAAACACTTGATGTTTGACTCTAATCCTGGTTATGTTCAGTAAGACACACTGGAACAAATATTGATATGAACTCTCTAGTCATGAGTTAACAGATGATTATTATATCTAAATATTCATGATTATGCACCACTGAAGTTGATAGACATTGTAAAATACCAATGAATAGAATGTATCACCACTGTGGTTAAAACGTCTCATTTAGACATCATTGATCGCGCTGTTATTGCTTTTTATGTTGGTAAATATTCCTGTCTGTAAAATGGTTGACTAAACAATCCTGCTTCTGTATAAACATAAATTCCACTGAATGAAATGTACAGGTCACAGATTTGACTAATAAAGGTTAATCAACCAGATGAAAGAAGTTCAGTTCTCAATGTTTTATGTTTCATAACAGTATGCCATTTAAATCAGTGGAGGCTCCTCAGAGGAGGAAGGGGAGGACCATCCTCCTCAGTGAAAATATTTAAAGTTATCGTTTTTAAATTAAAAACTATATAAAATATATTCACTTCACCCCCCCAAAGAATTATGAAAACACCCTGTTTTGCAATGAAGGTCTACAGTAGCCTCAACGGGTAAGACCATGGTATAGCCGGAAGACCTTCCGTCCTCTGGGTATATTGACTTCAATACAAAACCTAGGAGGCTCATGGTTCTCACCCCCTTCCGTAGACTTACACAGTAATTATGACAACTTCCAGAGGACATCCTACAACCTATCAGAGCTCTTGTAGCATGAACATGTTGTCCACCCAATCAAAGGATCAGAGAATTGATCTAGTGCTGAAAGCATAAGCTACAGCTAGCTAGCACTGCAGTGCATAACATGATGAATCTAGTACTGAAAGCATAAGCTACAGCTAACTAGCACTGCAGTGCATAACATGATGAATCTAGCACTGAAAGCATAAGCTACAGCTAGCTAGCACTGCAGTGTATAACATGATGAATCTAGTACTGAAAGCATAAGCTACAGCTAGCTAGCACTGCAGTGCATAACATGATGAATCTAGCACTGAAAGCATAAGCTACAGCTAGCTAGCACTGCAGTGTATAACATGATGAATCTAGTACTGAAAGCATAAGCTACAGCTAGCTAGTACTGCAGTGCATAAAATGTGGTGAGTAGTTGACTCAAAGAGAAAGACAATAGTTGAACAGTTTTGAACAAATTGAATTTCTTCCAAAAAATGTTTTTATTTATTTAACTAGGCAAGTCAGTTAAGAACAAATTCTTATTTTCAATGACGGCCTAGGAACAGTGGGTTAACTGCCTGTTCAAGGGCAGAACGACAGATTTGTACCTTGTCAGCTCGGGGGTTTGAACTTGCAACCTTCCGGTTACTAGTCCAACGCTCTAACCACTAGGTTTCTCCTAGGAGAAGGAGAAGCTAGAGATTCACTTTCAGTTTCACTTGCTTAGCTAGAAAATGCAGCTAGATACAGTTGTTTAGCCTACTCAAACACCCTGCTAAAACAGAGGGAAGATATGTTAGCTAGCTGGCTATGACTATCCAACACAACACTGGAACTCTTCTAAGGTAAGCTTTTGGTTTGACACCCTGCTAAAACAGAGGGATGATATGTTAGCTAGCTGGCTATGACTATCCAACACAACACTGGAACTCTTCTAAGGTAAGCTTTTGGTTTGACACCCTGCTAAAACAGAGGGATGATATGTTAGCTAGCTGGCTATGACTATCCAACACAACACTGGAACTCTTCTAAGGTAAGCTTTGGTTTGACACCCTGCTAAAACAGAGGGATGATATGTTAGCTAGCTGGCTATGACTATCCAACACAACACTGGAACTCTTCTAAGGTAAGCTTTTGGTTTGACACCCTGCTAAAACAGAGGGATGATATGTTAGCTAGCTGGCTATGACTATCCAACACAACACTGGAACTCTTCTAAGGTAAGCTTTGGTTTGACACCCTGCTAAAACAGAGGGATGATATGTTAGCTAGCTGGCTATGACTATCCAACACAACACTGGAACTCTTCTAAGGTAAGCTTTTGGTTTGACAAATTTTTTGCCACCGGGGCTTCCGCTGTAACCGCTTACTGACTGTCAAATGTAACATTACTTCATGATTGTAGCAGGTTTACTTTCTCGTTAGTTCTATTAGCTATGTTGACTGATGTTACTTTAGCTAATATTGTGACAACGATGTAGGCTGTGTGTAGTGGTTATGATATGGTTTGGCTTGGAAAGTTTTTTTTGCCTGGTCACATACAGCTGATGATTTGTACATTGAAGTCCACAAGCAAAGGGAAAAGGTGAGAGGAGGGGAGCACATAGATGCGAGAATGAATACAACATGGCTGCTGTGAAAGTAAACTGTGTTTACACGTGATCAGGGGTGTATTTATTCCGCCGATTCTGTTGAAACATTTATTTAACAGAAGCAAACGGAACGAAATGGCGAAAAAATGATGAAAAGTAACACAATAGAATAACAATAACGAGGCTGTACACAGGGGGTACCGGTACCAAGTCAATGTGCAGGGGTATAGGTTAGTCCAGGTCATTTGTACAGCCCCGTTATAAGTATCATGTATTAGCCTAAACCTACAGTTGAAGTCGGAAGTTTTCATACACCTTAGCCAAATACATTTAAACTCAGTTTTTCACAATTCATGACATATAATCCTCGAGAAAATGCCTTGTTTTAGGTCAGTTAGGATCACCACTTTATTTTAAGAGAATGTGAAATGTCTGAATAATAGTAGAGTGATTTATTTCAGCTTTTATTTCTTTCATCACATTCCCAGTGGGTCAGAAGTTTACATGCTACCAAATACTAATTGAGTGTATTGACTTTAAATTGTTCAACTTGGGTCACGTGTTTCGGGTAGCCTTTCACAAGCTTCCCACAATAAGTTGGGTGAATTTTGGCCCATTCCTCTTGACAAAGCTGGTGTAACTGAGTCAGGTTTGTAGGCCTCCTTGCTCGCACACGCTTTTTCAGTTCCGCCCACAAATTTTCTATAGGATTGAGGTCAGGGCTTTGTGATGGCCACTCCAGATACCTTGACTTTGTTGTCCTTAAGCCGTTTTGCCACAACTTTGGAAGTATGCTTGGGATCATTGTCCATTTGGAAGACCCATTTGCGACTAAGCTTTAACTTCCTGACTGATGTCTTGAGATGTGGCTTCAATATATCCACATCATTTTCTTTCCTCATGATGCCATCTATTTTGTGAAGTGCACCAGTCCCTGAAAGCGTTCCACAGGGATGCCGACTCATGTTGACTCCAATGCTTCCTATAGTTGTGTCAAGTTGGCTGGATGTCCTTTGGGTGGGGGACCATTCCTGATACACACAGGAAACTGTTCAGTGTGAAAAACCCAGCAGCGCTGCAGTTCTTCACACACTCAAACTAGTGCACCTGGCACCTACTACACCTCAAACCGGTGCACTTGGCACCTGGCACTAGGTGGACCCCTATAAAACTCTGGACAGGGGAACTCTGTGGGGATACCACTAGGTGGACCCCTGTAGAACTCTGTGGGGATACCACTAGGTGGACCCCTGTAGAACTCTGTGTGGATACCACTAGGTGGACCCCTATAGAACTCTGGACAGGGGAACTCTGTGGGGATACCACTAGGTGGACCCCTATAGAACTCTGTGTGGATACCACTAGGTGGACCCCTATATAACTCTGTGTGGATACCACTAGGTGGACCCCTATATAACTCTGTGTGGATACCACTAGGTGGACCCCTATATAACTCTGTGTGGATACCACTAGGTGGACCTCTGTAGAACTCTGTGTGGATACCACTAGGTGGACCCCTGTAGAACTCTGTGTAGATACCACTAGGTGGACCCCTATATAACTCTGTGGGGATACCACTAGGTGGACCCCTGTAGAACTCTGTGTGGATACCACTAGGTGGACCCCTATATAACTCTGTGTGGATACCACTAGGTGGACCCCTATATAACTCTGTGTGGATACCACTAGGTGGACCCCTATATAACTCTGTGGGGACACCACTAGGTGGACCCCTGTAGAACTCTGTGTGGGGACACCACTAGGTGGACCCCTATATAACTCTGTGTGGGGACACCACTAGGTGGACCCCTGTAGAACTCTGTGTGGATACCACTAGGTGGACCCCTATATAACTCTGTGTGGATACCACTAGGGGACCCCTATAGAACTCTGTGTGGATACCACTAGGTGGACCCCTATATAACTCTGTGTAGATACCACTAGGTGGACCCCTATTTAACTCTGTGTAGATTACCACTAGGTGGACCCCTGTAGAACTCTGTGTGGATACCACTAGGTGGACCCCTATATAACTCTGTGTGGGGACACCACTAGGTGGACCCTGTAGAACTCTGTGTGGATACCACTAGGTGGACCCCTATATACCTCTGTGTGGGGACACCACTAGGTGGACCCCTATATAACTCTGTGTGGATCCCACTAGGTGGACCCCTATAGAACTCTGTGTGGATACCACTAGGTGGACCCCTATAGAACTCTGTGTAGATACCACTAGGTGGACCCCTGTAGAACTCTGTGAGATACCACTAGGTGGACCCCTATATAACTCTGTGTGG